>NC_079171.1:7313779-7511279 GCF_947568905.1 Ostrea edulis | reverse complement strand
CTGTTTTTGTTAGCGCCACTCCTTGAAACTGCTCAACAGAATTCCACAAAGCTTTATAGTTCATAGGGACTTTATGTGCATATGTATACATTTTGTTCTACAGGCATTTTATTATGGCGAGAAGAGGTCATTTTTGTTTTTGTTTTACCTAATCCTTAATATGAGAATAAATTTTGCAGGGTAGCAGTTACTGGAGATGTCCAGCTGATTGATGAGGATAATTTCCCCGATCCGCTGACATAATTAGATATGAAAATCTCAACTGCTATAGAACATGTCAGGTTTGTTAATGAAATTACGTAAATATTCATTTTTTCTTACCACGAAATGACTGGGGCATAGTGTCAGCCCTTTTCATCAATCCATACTTCCTTTATTCCATCAAAATTCAGTTTACGTTCACTATCTCTGCTATTGAGTCGTCCACAGAGTCGTCCACTTCTGCTTCATACTTAGATATTTTATTGAAAGTAGACATTAACGGCAAACTAACAACTCAACTGTATGACAAACGGGATGATTTCAGCTTCTCCATCGTCAACTTCCCACATTTATATAGCAATATTCCATTATCACCTGCATATGGTGTTTATATATCTCAACTGATTCGATATGCAAGAGCTTGTTCTGGGTATAGTCAGTTTTTAAATCGAGGTAAGCTACTGACAAACAAGTTGATGGTACAGGGATTTCAACAGTCTCGATTGAAGTCAGCATTTCGCAAATTCTATGGTCGTTATAGCAATCTAGTTCGTCAATACAACCTCGCATTGGGTCGAATGCTGTCTGACGTGTTTCATACCGATTGTTAAGCCGTTCTTGGCACACTGATTTTGACTGCGGATAACTCGGTTTACCTGATCAGGATATAGGGCTTACGGCGGGTGTGACCGGTCAACAGGGGATGCTTACTCCTCCTAGGCACCTGATCCCACCTCTGGTGTGTCCAGGGGTCCGTGTTTGCCCAACTATCTATTTTGTATTGCTTGTAGGAGTTATGAGATTGATCACTGTTCGTTATCTTCACCTTGCATTGATGTGCGTATTCAACTGAAATTTGGTATATAGATGCATGTGAATATCCCAATCTGTTCTTTGACAGAGTTGTGCCTCTTAGACTTAGGCATTTTTAAATAATGCATGCTTCCCACCCATTAGACCCTCCCAAACGAGGTTTGTCCTGAGTATATATATAGTACCGATACACAGATTCAATTAAATATTGGTTTCTGTTCTATATTGATAAAGGAGTTGTGAACCTGCTAATCTAATGAATACTTTATAATATTCAAGGAAGTGATGAATTTGTTTTGTTTTGAGGGACAGAGGTGTTACATGTTTCATATCCTTGTCCAGAGAATATCTTGGCAACTATTTGTTTTTCACACAAATTCACCATTTTCCATCATATAGAGTGTTCTACGGGGAGATTTGTCTTCTAAGGACATTTCTTGTTATCAGGCATTGGTAGACATTTTGAATTGTGTATTGTTTAACATCACTCACAAAAACTTCTCACTCATATGGGGACATCTATTTCTTTTTAATAGGAATTTTGAAAATAAATATATCATAAGCAGATGCAGGTCGAAGTTTTCATGCATGGTTTCAATGAGATGATTTTTGACAGAGTTATTCATCTTGGACTTGGAAAAGTTTAAACAATTTACAGTTTCCGTTCATTATCTTAATCATGCATGGATATTTTGAATTGAAGTTTTGGTATATAGATATATCCTGAAAATATACAGGTCGAGTCTGTATTTGGTTGTGGTAGAATAAGTTTGGAGGAATTGAGTCACTGGAATTTAAAAAATTAACAATTAATGTTTCTGCTTATTTGCTCCGTCAAACATATATATTTTGAATGAAAGTTTTGGGAATGGGTTAGGTATGATCACTTTTGACAGCGACATGACCCTTGATTCACTATGACATATTTAGTTCTTTTTCAAAAGCAGTATAATATCGGAAATAAAAGTTGGAAGACGGCAGATTCTTAAAATGTCAAAATCATGAACAAATCTCAATAATGACAAAAACAGTGCAGTCAATGACTATTATTAATACCACAGAACATTTTTTGTATAAGAAATGCACATAAGAAATATGAGAGCCTCATCACTCACTATTCAAATGTTATGAACAAGCCTAAAGTTTTGATTATCCCAATTGTAAAGCTTTCAGATTCTTCCCCAATGTAAACCGCCTTGGAGAATAGAGCGTTTACTTCGCATGCGGAAGATCGGGGCTCGAATCCCGGCCGCGACAGACCATAGTCGTTAAAATAGCCAGTGCCAGTCCTATCACCAAACTCTCGGCTTCAGGTGTGGATGTCACGGGTCCTCGGAGATGACCTTAAAAACGAATGTCCCGTGTCACAGTAGGTGTGGCATGCTAAATAAACCGTACTGCTCTATGGCCGTAAGTGCCGAGCAAAGGCCTTATTTTGAAGCCCTACACCGGCCTTGGTAATGTCTCCATATGATTGAAAAATTCGCCATTGTAACGGTTAGAGAACATCTGATTTTAATTAGATTGGGTATTCTTAAAAATAGGTCAAACTGAAACTCAAAGGTCACAATGATGAAAACTTTGATACCGAGCGAAAGGTCTTATCACATAGAATGCTCATATACGAAATGTTGAGAATATAGTTTACGTATATATTCCAACATGAAACTTTGACCCCGTATCCTGGCCTATACCCTTCCTCCGGGGACAACACTGTCAACAAACTTAAATCTGCACCTGGCTATATGTACTGTGACTATCAGCCTGGATAGCTCAATGGTTAGAACACCCGAGTACATGTACTGTGACTATCAGCCTGGATAGATCAATGGTTAGATCACCTGACTAGTAATACAGGGATCTCGGGTTCAATTCCTCCCGGTCCGGACAAACCATGGGTTTTGGTCGGGATAGCACAGTGGTTAGAGCAATTGACTAGTAATATACGGGTCTCGGGTTCGATTCCCGGTTCACACAAACCATGGGTATTGGTCGGGATAGCTCAGTGGGTAGATCACCTGACTATAAATGATGTAATACACGGGTCTTAGGTTCAATTCCCGGTCCGGACAAACCATGGGTATTGGTCGGGATAGCTCAGTAACTTGTAATGGAATACATTGTTCACAGTGCTGTTATCTCCTCATGAATACAGGGGATGGACGACATTTAACTGTTATCTGCATCATTATTGAGGCGGGTTCCGAAGCGAGATGTTCATTGCTGTCACTGGCGTGTTTAAAAGTGGATTTTCAGCGGCTCACAAACTTTTTCTGTTTATTCTTACACCGACAGCAAAGAGATCTGACGCATAAAGATTTTCAAAATTATTTTTTATCATTAAGTGTTGATGACATATCATATGTTGACATTCTTATAATTAATAGTTAATTAAATTAGTCCTGTGAATACGTTTAAAGAGACTATATTTAATGCACATGAATACATGATGTAGACAAAGTAAGTGTCACGGGTAATTGCATTTCTTCATTAAACATGTGTATAAAGATATCAACTACAAAAATAGATTCATCCTTAAATATGAAACAAATTGTGTAAGTAAATATTTTATAGTAAAGAAAGTCAATATCTCACTGTCTTAGATTGAAAGAGCATGGTAAATATTTGGAAATGGTGGGGGCTACTGCGACAGATTCATACTCACCATTGAAGCCTCATCCAAAATGTGTAAAAGCCTAAATCATGTGACTATTTGTGCGGGAATCTACTTGGGTGAGACAAATAATGCACATCAATTTGTTGTATACTTTCTACAGTCATGTAACTAATCACATTTACCGTATTTCGACGAATATATTTAGTACACACTCCCTTTTGGGGCCTGTAAATTGGGAAAATATCACAGTTTATGTGTACAATCGCATTTAACTTCAAGAGAAACCTTTGTCAAGATAATGCATGTTCTCAACAAAGCATGCACAAGAATTCGTATACAGCACCGCAATTTTTAGGTTGGGATTGCAATTGGTTGTCATCCGTCGTTGTTGTGCGTTAACAATTGAACATTTGAAACTCCTTCTTGATAACTACCAGTCCAATTTGTTTCAAATTTGGTATGAAGCATCATTGGGACAAGGGGGGACATCACTTGTAAATTGCAGGACTCCAGCACCTCTGGAGACTTAGGGTGGGGCAAAAACTGCCAAAAATTGACCAGTTTTCAGAAATCTTCTTCTCAAGACCCCCCCCCCCCGAAGTGAAAAACTGAATGCATAGTGATGTAGAGCAGGACGGCTTCTGACAAAATTGTAAATTTCATGACCCCCGAGGTGGGATTCTGACCCCAGGGCGGGGCCAAACTTGGTTAAAATCTTTATCTCAGAACCATTGGGCCAATTTCAACCAAAATTGGCACAACGCATTTATGGATGATGGGATCTCAAGTTTGCTCAAATGAAGGGCCCCTCCCCTTTGCTAAGGGAAATGATAACAAAATAGTGAAAATACATTGACAACACTAAAATATTTTTCTCCAGAACCACTGGGCCAATTTTAATAAACTTGGTGCAAAGCATCCTTTGGTGAAGGGAATTCGAGTTTATTCAAATGAAGGGGCATGTCCCGCTCCAAGGGGAGATAATACGAAAATAGTGAAAATACATTATTGATTTGTAAAAATCTTCTCCAGAACCACTGTGACACTTTCAACCAAACTGGGCACAAATCATTCTTGGGTGAAGGGAATTCAATGTTCTTTTTTCAAATGAAGGGCCACTCTGATCAGAGGGGAGATGAATTTGTGAAAATACATTCACGACGTTTAGAAATATCTTCTCCAGAACAACGCTGCCAATTTTGACCAATCTTGACACAAATCATTCTTATGAGAAGGTAATTAAAGTTTGTTCAAATGAAGGGCCATGCCCCTTTTAAAGGGGAAATAATCACGAAAATGCAGAAATTGGGTGGGATGATTTAAAAAGTTTCATCTCAAGAACGTCTTGGCCAAAAGAGCCTGAAATTTACATGAAAGCTTTTGGACATAGTGCAGATTCAAGTTTCTTAAAATCCTGACCCCCAGGGGTAGGTTGGAGCCACAATAGAGAATCAAGTTTTTTGTATGTGAATATATAGGTAAAATAATTGAAAATCTTCTCAACAACCACTGGACCAGGAAATTACGAATTTACAAGAAAACTTCCTGAGATAGTGCAGATTCAAGTTTCATGAAATCATGGCTCCCAGGGTAGGATGGGGACACAATAGCGAATCAACGTTTTACATAACAATATGTGGGAGAGATCTTTAAAAATATTCTTCTCAAGAACCACTGGGACAGAAAAAGTTTACATTTGCATGAAAGCTTCCTGTCATAGTGCAGATTCAAATTTGTTAAAATGATGGCCCTGGAGTAAGATAGTGCCACAATAATGGATCAAAAATTTTACATACAAATACATAGGTAAAATGTTTTAAATATTCCGTCTCAAGAACCACTGGGCTAGGAAACTATAAATTCACATGAAAGCTCCCTGATATAGTTTAGATTCAAGTTTGTTAAAATAATGGTCCCCAGGTGGTAAGATGAGGCCACAATAGGGGATCAAAGTTTTACAAACGAATATATATGGACAATCTTTAAATATGGGCCAAGGTGACTCAGATGAGCGATATGGCCCATGAATCTCCTGTTTAAATAGTAGTATTGAATTATATTGGATTGTAGCTTTTAAGGAATTGGTAAATTGAAATATTAACCTCTTGTGCCGCCCCCTTCCTCCCCAAAAATTTAGGATTTAGAGCTTAGGGTATTGTCATGTGCTTTTATGCCCAGGTGTCTGTTAATATTTAACATATTACTTGTGAAATTGTTGTTACTATGACTTATAAAGAATTAAACGTCATATATCCCCTAAATTTGATGAAATGTGCGTTCTCCATCAAATTAAAGGAACTACACCTCTTTATCATCAGAGATATAATGCAACCTGTTAAATTTCAGCATAATAAAGTTTGTACCGTAAGCTTTTCTATACACTGTTGATGCTATTTTATCTGAACCTTGGGATCGCATCGATAAGCACACCCCTACTTCTGGTATAAGAGCAGTAACTGCAAAAATGTAGTCTGTTGATTGATTGATTGATGTTTTCCGCCACACTCAACAATTTTTCAGTTATATGGTGACCCCAGTTTTTATTTGTGGAAGAGAGAACCCAGATATAATGTACCTGGGAAGATACGACCGACCTTCCGAAAGTAAACTGGGAAACTTTCTCACTTACCGGCGTGAGCGGGATTCGAACCCGCGCCGACAGAGGTGAGAGGCAGTGTGATTTTGAGCGCGATGCTCTATCCACTCGGCCAAGGAGGCCCCCCCCCCAAAAAAAAAGGGCGTCGAGTTTGACTCCTGGTCCAGTCAAACCATGAATATCAGCCCGGGTAGCTGGTTAGAACACCTGACTCCTTATCCAGGGACCTCGTGTTTGATTCCTGGTCCAATCACTCAATGGATGTTAGCCTGGATAGTCCAGTAGTTAGAACACCTGACTACTAATACAGGGCTGTCTGGTTTGATTCCCGGTTAAGACATAACTTTTCTCCTTCCCATCACATTTACATATTTATGCCACAAACTATTCTTGATAATTCAGTTTGTCATGATAACACTTTATCTGTGTTTATTTTGTAGGACGGTGGAGATTTAAATACCTGTTGTGATGTTATTGATTGTAAACAGAAGACGGTGACCTTGGATCTGAAGATCACTCTCTGTTATAGTACATGTACTACAAATCTAAGTAAGTACTCAGTAATAAGTAAGACTGTACTCTAAATCATGTTTATCTATAATATACACATTGAAAATATATATGTATATTGAAATATAAGATAAACAAACCAAATAATATTCAAGTACTAGTAACACAGTCAAATTAGTCCACAAAACATTGTATATAAAAATTAACTACTAACACAGTCAAATCAGTCCACAAAAGATTGTATAGAGATAGATGAATAGTAACACAGTCAAATTAGTCCACAAGATATTGTATATAGATAACTAGTAACACAGTCAAATTAGTCCACAAAATATTGTATATAAATACCTAGTAACACAGTCAAATTAGTCCACAAAACATTGTATATAGATAACTAGTAACACAGTCAAATTAGTCCACAAAAGATTGTATATATAGATAACTAGTAACACAGTCAAATTAGTCCTCCAAAGATTGTATATAGATAACTAGTAACACAGTCAAATTAGTCCTCCAAAGATTGTATATAGATAACTAGTAACACAGTCAAATTAGTCCACAAAAGGTTGTATATAGATAACTAGTAACACAGTCAAATTAGTCCACAAAACATTGTATATAGATAACTAGTAACACAGTCAAATTAGTCCACAAAACATTGTATATAGATAACTAGTAACACAGTCAAATTAGTCCACAAAAGATTGTATATATAGATAACTAGTAACACAGTCAAATTAGTCCACAAAAGATTGCATAGAGATCACTAGTAACACAGTCAAATTAGTCCACGAAATATTGTATATAGATAACTAGTAACACAGTCAAATTAGTCCACAAAAGATTGTATATATAGATAGATAACTAGTAACACAGTCAAATTAGTCCACAAAAGATTGTATATAGATAACTAGTAACACAGTCAAATTAGTCCTCCAAAGATTGTATATAGATAACTAGTAACACAGTCAAATTAGTCCACAAAAGGTTGTATATAGATAACTAGTAACACAGTCAAATTAGTCCACGAAATATTGTATATAGATAACTAGTAACACAGTCAAATTAGTCCACAAAAGATTGTATATATAGATAGATAACTAGTAACACAGTCAAATTAGTCCACAAAAGATTGTATATAGATAACTAGTAACACAGTCAAATTAGTCCACAAAAGAGTGTTTATAGATAAGTAGTAACACAGTCAA
Organism: Ostrea edulis; assembly: GCF_947568905.1. Taxonomy (NCBI): domain Eukaryota; kingdom Metazoa; phylum Mollusca; class Bivalvia; order Ostreida; family Ostreidae; genus Ostrea; species Ostrea edulis. The sequence continues at coordinate 7,503,334 of NC_079171.1, read as the reverse complement.
ATTAGTCCTCAAAAGAGTGTTTATAGATAATAAGTAAGAAAGTCAAACTAGTTAGGCATGTACTAATATTAATACTGTTCCACTAAACATAATAATACAGATAAGATATAATTGGTAAACAGCAGTGAGAGACTAATGTTCTATCAGTTAAACTCACAAACACAAGTACATTACACATCACAGACACAGGGCTGTAATTAACACAGGGCTGTAATTAACAAGGAACTGTAATCAACACAATGATGTAAATAGCACTGCAGAAATATGTAATTAACACCGTTTTGATAGATGTAATTAACACTGTAGAACTGTGTAATTAACACTGTGTTGGTAGGTGTAATTAACACTGTAGAACTGTGTAATTAACACTGTGTAGAGATGTGTAATTAACACTGTGTTTATAGATATTGGATTTTCTTCACTTTAGCAGTGTCATGCTCAGCCACAAAGAGGTTGTCTCTGATGTCCACACATAAACCCCATGGAGTGTCTAAATCACAGTGAATGTAACGGAGGAACTGTCCGTCCTGATCTAGGATGTGGATACGGTGATTGTTAAAGTCTGCTGTCAGGATGTGACTCTGGCTATCTGTAGTGATGCCGCGTGGATCAAATGATTGCTTGGTATTAGAGGGATGACCAGTGTATCTAAATCGGAGTTTTCCTGACTGATTGACCACCACTACTGCACTAGCGTCACAGTCAGCCACACAGATATCCAGGTTCTTGTTCTCACTGAGGTATTTAATGGAATCAGATGAGTAGAGAGGACGACCCTGATCATCAAACTGAATGCTTTGTGTCTCTGTGGAGCCGGAGTAACGCACGACTTTGGATTGTTTCCAACCATCACTCTCCATGGTAACCAGGAGATCATTACCCGCGGTACAGCAGACAGAGAGAGGTCTCCACCCCTGTAGTCTGATCACGGTCTGTATCTTTTTATTCTTAATTAAGTTCACGGTGTTATTACTAGTGTCAGTATAAACAAGATATCCGTCCCGTGTCACTGCTATGTCTGATGGTCTGTACCCTGACTTGGTTTGTATTGATGTCAGTAGTTTACTCTGGAGGTTGAACAGCTTCATGGTTTTGTTATTCCCGCGTGTCCAGACTTGATCTTCACTCAGACAGCTAACACTGGGTAGAAAGTCATACCCAGTGTCTATGGTGGCGGTGACTCGCGGCTCATCAAGCAGTGGTTTGACTGGAGGTGACGATACAGCTTCTGCTGACTTCATTGTGTCGCCATGTTCTGTGTTAATGGATAATGGCGACAGACAACCAAACATTTCATTGAGCTGATCTTTGTTTATTTTCTGAGAAGTAAAACTCGGCAATGTAGCTCGAACTTTAGGCGGTAATGTTCTAAATTCGGAATTCCTAGATTTGTAAGTAGAAGTTAAGGAGACGTCATTTGATTTTAGGATTGATTTCAAGTCGGAAATGATCTGTTTGAGTTCCGCCATTTTCTGTGTGATTTCTTCTGTATTTTTGTTCAGGGTAGATAGGTGTTTGTTTTTCATCTCCTGAATGGCAGATTTCCGCTGGTTGACAATGGCGGTGATCTCCCGGTGTAAGATTTCACCTTCTTGCTCGGCAGCTGTGGTTAGTTTCCCGTAATTCGTTTCTATTTCGGCTTTTTCAGTTTGGACATCGGACGCCATTTTTTCATATCGGGGATAAATTCGGGTCTCGAGTTCCTCTAAATCTTTTTGCAAACTTTGTGTTTTGGAGTTGAGTTTATCCAGAAATTCTGATAACTTGTGACCTTTGTGTTTACCGGAGGAGACGCAGGTAATACAGACAGGAATGTCACATTCCTCACAGTGATGTTTACATAGTTCATTGGCGTGTTTCGGACATTTCGGGTAGTTCGGAGTAGACTTTCTTTGTAAATAGGGCATAACATGGTGTTGTTTAGAGGAGTCCGAGAGGTGCTCCCCAACACAGGCTTTGCATAGATTTATATTACAAACTTCACAACGACTCTGTAGGGGGACAGTCTCACAGAGGTCACACAGTAGGACTTCCTGAGCACTGCGCCGGGGATGCATTTCTGACGCTGGGATCACACAAACAGTTTACTGTCAATAAAAAATGGGGATATTGATAAAATATTCCAACAGGTCAAAACAATTTACCAGGTAGAATTACTGTATGACATAAAACAGTGCGTTCATTAATTTTAATATTTCACATGAAATTTAAGTATAAGGCATCTATAACCCCCTCCCCCCGAATTATAAGTGAACAGCCATATCGCATTGATCACTGGAATATCGATATTATTGACACTACGATGGCAGAATGCGTGTATATAATTTTGTCTTACCTGAAAATCCAACATGGCCTCCCTGTTCTTTCGACCTTCCGTCTAGTCCCGTGATTAAATACCTGTGCGGCGCGTCGGCCTGTATGCACTAGTCATGTGTTATCGCCTGTTTAAATGTTTGTTTGACCTAGTTCATGTTGGGTAGCTATGTCAACATTTACGTCAGAAGACTGAATTTCAACATATGTCTGTAATGAATATTTTTATTGTACGCCGTTTATATTGAAATTCAACCCTGTGGGTGACGAATAATCTTAGGTTGCAGGTTCGCTGGCACTATCCATTACTTTATTGTCATTATATTCCTCATGTTGTGTAACTTGATTGTATGCCAGACATTTTTGGTGAATCAATACATAAATTGAGAATTTTACTACGCAAAAAGGGAGTGGGTGGGGGTGGGGGTGAGTTGGGGGGGAAGGGGTACTGGGATATCATCTCGGCTCTCCAATTAATAAATATAATTTGTTGGATCTATATTTATTTCGGTTAACTTTTGTCGGTTTTTTGGCTATAAACACTCACCGATTTTACAGGAAGCACTAAACTACGGACGGTGATAGGTGTCAGAGTATATCATTAATGTTCATTTAACTGGTGACCGCCACTTCATTTAACCCACGGCTGCCATTCATTAAATATTTGGTAACATGTATGTGATATACATTTAAGAGCATTGTTGTTTTTATTGTGTTGTTAATTTACAAAGTTATATAAATGCTCACGATATCAAAATTCGACAGATTCGCATAAGAGGAAATTTGCATATGTACTTAATATACCAACGTATTAAGCACGTAAAACCAAGGGGCTGACTCTCCACATTTTTTATGACTTTTAATTTCTGTTATTTTCATATGCCAACTAAGTTATGTTCACATGTGAAATAAGATTGATTGGTGGATTGGTCCCCACCCCACTCTTTCAGTAGTAATAACAAATGGTTAAAATGTAATAATGAATGAACTGATAAATTGAGGGACGAACGGAGCCCCCCCCCCCCCCCCCAATTTACGAGTACGAAGTTTGCGGGGAAAAATATTTTAAGTTCCCTTTCTGCTTGTAACAGAACAACAATTGTAGTAGACAATTTCTAGCCGGCTGTTCCTACATGTTGAAAAACTATGCTAACTGTTGTCTATTTACTGTAAAATACTCACCTGTGTACACAGGTAAACAATCGATCAATTTTCTGTCTGGTTTTTTTTCGGAAGTGCAAGTGAAGCTTGCATAATGCGCCCTCTGATGAGGTAATGGCATGATATAACATTACTAATTATTTGTGTATTAATATGTTTTTATTTTATTTTTGTAGATTGAGTTGAGTGGAATAATGAACCTCCAGATATCTATGTACATTCACACGTGTATGATTAAACGTGTGCTGCACTCACGCATGCGAGCTTATTCTATATTACGTGTTCGAGTCTTACTTCCTGAATACTTTCTTGAACTAGTGAATTAAAAATTTAATAAATTGACTTTCTTCCAGTTATATGTTGTTTGTGTTATGAAGGTTTACACACAATCCTCTGACCTAAAACGTACATAAATTTGTGTTTGGACTGGTGAGGTACTCCGGTTTCTTCCCACGGAATGACCTCCTACTGCCAACATTTGTAGAAGACGGTAAATAATTAGTATGAAATAATGATAAGGCACATTGATCAATCTCAGAACACCTAATACAAAAGAGTCGTGCAAACACGGACACCTGGATATAAAGTACACCACATACCTTTTATACACCCAGCCATGGGAAAACCATGGTGGAAAGTCCACGAGGATCCACCGTGTCGTTCGTGTTCCACTGTGTGTGTTATTTGCGAATACACACGACTTCTATGAGCTTTGTTGTGGCCATGGGCGCCTTGCAGGGAATGTGAAACGTGCCGCAGGCTAAATAAACATGATGAAGGTGGGGTTTTAAGAAAAGAAAGAAGTCAATATTTCACCCCCTTCCTGATATTTATATTGTTTTTCAACATTTCGAGACAATTCCAACATATATTGTGTCTTTAAGGAAATCTGGATTTTAATTTTTTTCTTTTAATCTTTTAATTCCTTTCTTCATTAAAATATTCTTATATTCTATGTTCAATATTAATGCGTTCGGCATGTTTTGAATGCAAATTTGCATATCCAGTAAATGAAAAGCATATATGTAGTAAGGATTTTCAATAATTCTCTCTCTCTCTCTCTCTCTCTCTCTCTCTCTCTCTCTCTCTGACAAAAGTGGTGTTTAAGGTACATCATTGCTTCTATCAAATTGTGCTAATATACATCTTGTCAAATATAACTTGATTCAACATAGAAATTAGAGCAATGTTGATAATTAACAAAGTGGAATTAGTTCATTACATAATAGTGTTAGAAGTGAAGCTACAGACCATTGACTGTTTTGTTTTGAGCTTTTTTTTTTAAATCCGGAGTATGTTCAATGTAATTAGAGATTTTCATTAAAAATGTTCATCGGGAGAGTCTGGATAATGCTATGATTTTTGTATAACAACCATATTCCATGCGAATTCCTAGGGTCTTTGTCACAATAGAACTAAACTACGGTTATCTACTTTGGATATTTGAAATTAAAAGAAATTTTTGACTTCTTATGAAAAGTGTGAAATATTTTGGGTTCATGCGATTTCAGATTTAGTCTAAGATAACGGGTTTCTTGCGCCACCCAATATAGTTCACACTTTTTGCAAGAAGCAAAGCACTTCTGTTAATTTCAAATGCACATATTAGCTCACTCCCAATTGTTCTATTGAGGCGAAAGATCCTTTAAATTTGCATGGAATATTCAAGTTATACACAGGTCATTGTTATAGTCGTAGATCATAGTCCCGGTGACCACACCAAAGAATAATAGTTTTTAAAAAAAAATCATTGATGACGAAATATAGCCAAACTGCAGATTGAACTTTATAGAGGCCCGTGACAACATTTATACATATATTTTTCAATGTAGCCGGTTAATTTAATTTGTTTTAATTTTTTAACAAGCAATAAGAAAACAAAAATGGTCCATAAATTGTCCGATTATCAAAACCTTAAGTTGTGTACTTGTGTGTGTCGTGGGTTTAAAAGAACCGAGTGGTATACAGCTATTTTCTAAATATGGAATGTGTGTGTAAGGGGGGGGGTTGTTGGCCAAGGAAAAAAAACTATTTTGGGTGGATCATTTGATATTATTTCTTTTAGTTCTTTATGTTATCACACGGCAGGGTTTGACGTTTACTTTTTTGAGCACTAGACCACTCGGGCTACTTCAAATAATTTTTGCTAGACCCGACCTTATATCAACTGAAAGAAACTGTCAGATTTTGCGTCTTTTTTATTTTCCTTAATCGTAAAGTTTAAGTAGTACTCGTAAAGTAATCGTGTCTATACGTAAAGTGCTTGTAATGACTCTGAACAATCCGTAAAGCGATCGTAACCCGACGTGAATGAAATCGTAAATATCACTTAGACATTCGTAATAACCCGTAAACAACTCGTAAACTATCTGTAACATATCCTAAATTAACCGCAAAGATTAAAAAACGAATGTTTTACGGATTCGTACGAGCAGTTTACGTGTTCTTGCGACCAGTTTACGATACTTACGGATTATTACAAATTATTTACGGAAAAAGAAAACCGTGGACAATCGTGATTTTTTTTTTTTGACATGTCAAAAGATTTGCCCCTACTTTCACGGATCCTTAAGAGTGTGTGCGAGTTGTGACGAGTTATTAACCGCTACCGACGAGTGATTTACGAATGCTTGCGATTGACTACGAGTCGGAGATCCGTGGGGACTCGTAAGAAAAATCCGTGAATGTGAAGGTGGTATTAAAGTGTCTAAATCGTAACAATCCGGTTTCTTTTACGGATTTGTACGAAAAATCTGTGAATGTGAATGTACCATAAACGTCTAACTCGAAAGATTTTCTCTCATATGGTTACGTCAACAACACCGGTGAAGAGCTCAAAATTTAAACATTTGACCGCCGCTTACGGCCATTGAGCAGTGAACCATATTGAAACCGTTCGGAAACATGATGTTGACGTTTCCTGTATGATTTCTCAGTGCGTAAACTATTATATAATTTCCAAGTTTCAGTCTGTGAGAAACTGTTAGACCGTGATTTCAAATGTTTAACTAAAACCCATTTATTTGGTTTTCTTTTTCATTTTTTAGATAACGATTTACAATTTGAAAAAAATCCGAATAAAAAGATTTATATTTAAACGGTGAGAAAATAAAAGTAAATTGTTGATACTATATCTTTAGAATTCATTCATTTGATACATGGTGCATATTGCTTGTGTTGTACACGTGTAATATTCCACGAAAAACGCAATGTCCCGAAGTAGAGGAGTCCACTTTTAGCGTGGTTCTAGAAAAAAAAAGGTGTCTTTGAAGTTGCGATTTCCGCGCCAGTATTGCATTCGAGAGTCCTCCGCGTAACACGGTGTGCCCAAGGAGCTTTCCAACGGTGTCACACGGACTATAAAACCTCGTTCATAACTTACAAAATACTAATAAAAGATGGATAATTTACACCATCAAAATCTATATCCCATGGACGATTTAAAAGTAGCTAAATACGGTAATTTTGTCTTCAGATGATCAATTTTGTCGAAATATAAATAGGTTATTTAGTAACTCTTATCACTATTAATTATCGTTGTTATTATAATTTGTTTATTGAATGAAGGTTATCAATACTAATATGTCTAAAGTTATAAACTACCGAGTAAAGACCGATTTTTATTTCTATCCAAAACCGGTACTAATATTCAAAAAACTCTAAGTCTGTTCCGTACACTGCCGATTTAAATGCTGTTTGTATCGTTCACCTTACTGGAGGTGTGGGAACTGGTCGTGAGTAAAGTAAACATCATAAAGGTGGTGATTTTTTAAAAACAGTTTCTGAAGAGATACACAGTATTTTACAGCGTATTGAGAAAGCTACAACGATATCAAATATCACATATGTTTCTGTGAAAACACGGTATTGAACACTTTCATTTTAACCCTTTCTTTAATTTCTTCATTTGAGATATCATTAAATCCACTATTTAATAATAAAAATAATGGGTAATACGGATAATTCATGTTTTGAATATGAATCAGTATTCAGTGACTGCAACGAATTAGGGATATTCAATAATTACTCTCTCTCTCTCTTTCTCTCTCTCTCTCTCTCTCTCTCTCTCTCTCTCTCAGTAGTTTTTGAATTACAATATTTCTCCATTATAATAATTTGATATGTATCTAATCAAATTAACTTGATTCAAAATAGAACTTAACAGTGATATAGATAATCAACAATTCCAATTAATTTATAACACATATCAATAGAAATAAAAATCCACATGTTGTTTCAAAATGATTAATTATGAATTATTTACATTTGACCGGAAGAGATATAGTTTGGTAGAGATTGTTATTAAAAATTGTTCATCGGGAGTGTCTGGAAAATACAATAAACTGTGTATAACAAGTATGTTACATGCACATCCTGATGGTATTTGCCATAATAGAACTAAATCACGGTTAGCTAGTCCGGGTATTTGAAATTAACAGAAGTGTTTGACTTCTTGCAAAAAGTTTGAAATTGGGTCGGTGCAAAGGAAATATAATTACACCGACCAAATATATTACACACCTATTGCTAGACGTCAAATACTTGTGTTAATTTCAAACACCTGGATTAGCTGAGCCTCTCTAGTTCTATGGTGGCGGAAAAAAAACAACCTTTGAATCTGCACGAAATATACAAATTAAACATATACTTTTGTATCATCAAGACATCCCCATAACGCGATTTTTTTTATTCAAAAAGGCTATTGCATGATGCAACATGACCTAACTCCAGATCAAACTTTTTAGAGCCCCATCCTAACAACTATTTTTTTTTTCAAAGTTGCATGCTGACTTGTCCGAAATCCTTGAAAAGCACAACGAAAAAAGAAAAGAAGATGGCAATAAAGAAAACTATTCCTTTTGTCCGAACTAGTGTACTCTAAATAAACCCTAAATAGTGTACGCGTGTTTGGCGGAGGGGGGTGGGGGTCTTCATAAAATCAAAAGCCTCGTCCCACTCCCATCCCCCATCTCGTTATGACTTTAATTTCTCAAATCGATAGGTGGATGAGTCTCTACAAGGATTTAATTTCTAACATTCAAGCTTTAGTATTAAATATACATTCTCCTCACACTCAATCACCACCACTATAAACAATAAGTGGGGTGGGCGGGTTGGAGGACAATATATCTTTAAAATTAATCGTAGTCTAAAATACTGCGAGGGAAACAGCCTCAAATACAACTAGTTGAAATTTAAAAAAAAAATATTTTGCTTATATCCACATACGCTCTCGATTATCAATATTTTTTTCTAAATATCTGCAATAAATTATTTTAAAACCATATTGGCATCACAATAATAGAGGCGCTACTAAATCTAAAACGGCGCAAGAGAGAGAAAAAGAGAGAGAGAGAGAGAGAGAGAGAGAGAGAGAGAGAGAGAGAGAGAGAGAGAGAGAGAGAGAGTTGTATATTGTTTAACGTCCAGCTGGAGAACTCGAATACCGCGAATCAACAAAGAGTTCTGTAATCATTTTATATTGTTTCCACGGTAGGTGACAACTTAGAAAATAAAAATGGTACGCTGGCAGAATACGGTCCAGCTTCGTCACATAAGAACATAGAAGTACATGGCAAGTAGGTATATACGGAAAACAATATTGAACAGATATTTCTACTAGGATAGACGTACTAGTTATATGTGTATATACATGTAGATAATATTGAACAGGTGCTTCTATTATGACACACACAATACTACAATGGTGGTGTGTGACCGGTCAAAATTGAATATTTGCTCCTCCTTTAGGCAGAGAGCGTCCCTTGGTTCTGACACATGTGGGAACTACATGCATCAAACTCAGATTATGACAGACTAATGAGAAATCATATTTCCTTTTCATGTCAATACTTGTATTTCATATTATTTGTAGTTATTAAATAATGATCCTAAATTACATAATTACATACATCCTGCATGTAGGCTATGCCTATGGACTTTTCTAAAAATTATATTAATAGTGCAGTTTTTTTTTCTTCTTTCAAACTGATGACCCCGTAAAAATAATTAGAAATTTTTGTTATATCTTGTGTATATCATATACACGTAACCGAAATACATGTTATTGAGGTCTGCATTTTCATTTTTTTCATAATCGAACATGCATTGCTGCGCCGTATTTTCTCAAAAAGGTATCGGGCTTCATTAAATGCATTATTCATGTACAAGTGTATCAAACGAAGCGAATGAATTATAATTTCGTCACCCCCCCAAAAAAAAAAATGAATGAATACATCAATGTAATATGAAACAAATTCGCAACAAATTTATGTTTTTCTTCTGTTCCGATTCCCTCGTCACTATTAGGCAAAGGTTTGTGTTGGTGTCTACCGTATGCCAAATCGCCATTAGGACACAACAACCTACAACTCGCAATCCCATTTAGTAGTCACAGTACCAGGGTGTTACCAAAAAGAGATTATTTGATTATCCAGATACGGCACATGTATTCATATTTATTACCTATAGTATGTGCGTACATGCTATAACAGCGCGCGAGGATGACGTTCAGTTACATACACACTTGGTGAATAATAAGTTTAACAATGTAACCGCACTTACTAATCTGGGGTGCATTTTACAAAAGAACTTACGACTTACTACCAACCCTGCATAATGGAATTACCCCGCTCATTGTAAGATGATTCACTCCAATGTAAAATAATGAAGAAATAATGTTGAAAATTAAGTTTCAGAAACGTTTTAATTCCCTTATCCAAACTAATAACAGTGTAATGCAATTTAAGACTTGCGACTTTGTCATAAATTATTTTGTAAAAGGGGCCTCAGACACGTATGATCATTTTTCAAAGTGAGTGTGTCGGGGGTGGGGTGGGGGGTGGGGGGTTAACATTTCAAAAGTCTTCATAAGAAAAAAGAAATCCGGGGGATGGGGTTGAGTTGGGTTGGTGTCTTCACCCATGAGTGCGTTTCGACTTACCCCCCTCCCCCCGAAACTTCCTGAAATCGGAGGGTGGGGTGGGGGTGGGGTGGCTGACGTCTTTACTTTTAAACCTGATTTTTTTTGCTAACAGTTCTTTTAGCTTTTGTTGAGAAACTTTTTATGACTAAAATGCATACATAATTGTTTTATTTTTATATATAATGTCAGTTTCGGTCGTTATTAGATAACTTTGATTTGGAAATTACCAACTGATTCCGAGTTTCAATCTGGACTACTTTCTGTATAGTGAAAGCAGTACTGTTCGTAAAAAATCAGAGAGAGAGAGAGAGAGAGAGAGAGAGAGAGAGAGAGAGAGAGAGAGAGAGAGAGAGAGAGAGAGAGAGAGGTATCATTACCTTTTTATGAAAGAGTGAATTTAAGAATGTTTTTAATGAAAGTTTTAAGAAAGTAGTATTAAAATAGAAATTTACGAAAGCAGGTTCTTGTAAAAGTATAGTAGTAATTGATATACCCCCAGTATGTACCTCCTGTATCTACTGAATTAATGCTATACTCTAAGCTAGGCCTGCATGAATTATTACAGGAATGAAAAAAATAACATTCATGTAACACCTCAGCACCCACAGTATACAGCCATCAGCAATTGTCAGAGGCCTCAATACAAACCACAGTAAATATCAGCATTTCTCAACACCAACAAATATTATCAGTTCCAAGAGTAAAAGTATCAGTGAGCACTATAACTTAGCAGTATCAACAACACGATTACAGTAGACGCTCTTTCCGTCTAGTAGTGCGAGTACTCCAGGTAAATGTAAGGTCAATTATGCGCCCTTTTCACAGGTAACCGTATGCGGCTAAAAACCCTTAAGTTAGGAACTTTCGAAACATTGGTATTGATTCCCTTCAATTTTAAAGATAAATATATAATAATAAAACACATGCATACACAATTGACAATCTACAACATTACTAATGACAACGGAATCACTGCATTGGAACAATTAGAATCGGACGTGGAATATAGATTCTGATGGTTTAAAGTATCAATATTATATTAGTATTTTGTAAACATAATATATTGAAGAACGAACTGTTAGCCTCCGCGTGACACCATTAAAAGACACCATGAAACACTGCGCTACACGGAGGACTATCGGATGCAAGGTTGCCATGGTACATAAATAACAACTTCAAATGCATGCACCAACGTTTTTTAGACTCACGCTAAAGCGTGGTCCACGGGGCTCCATGTTTTTCGGGGAAAACTCATGGCCGGTACTGTACATCGTATACATAAGTGTTGGGATCCAATATTAGAGGCATTAAAGAAGACAAAAACAATGAAAAATAACCGGATGTTCTATCAATATTGTTTTAACAAGCAAGTAGAATCAGGACCCCCCCCCCCTTTAAAAAATGAAAACAATATCCTTTCACTAACATATACAATTTTTCGTCCCTCTGATCAACAGCTGTTCTGTGTTAGTTTCCTTCGTAAATATAACGTAAACGCGTAAACGATCATGTTGCAATTTCATTTCCGGACTCAGTCGTTATAGAAATAAATAACTTTCACACACAATAATCCCCACAAATTTGATAAATGAAGGAAGATGTTTAGGTTATCATTATGTATGCAAATTTTGAAAGCGGCTAGTATATATATGTGTGCATTTTTAAAAAAAATTAATCAAATTTTACAGATATAACATTGAAAATAAGCGGATTTCACCACGTCACTATCAAATATTACGTCATTTTAATACCAGTTGATATTAGCTTTGGCCCCCGTATAAACAAAACATAAGGGATAAAATACCGTAGTTGAAAAATCGTCAATTTTCTTGACCATATACGGCCAATACCGTGCCTTGTTCTTAGACACGTATCTGTCTGGGTATTGAACATACACATTAGACACGTATCTGTCTGGGTATAGAACATACATATTAGACACGTATCTATCTCGGCATTAAACATACATATAAATCAAAAGGCTTATGAGAAAGGGAAGCATGAATTACAGAGATCGGGAAGACTTACGGTTTGATATACTTTATACAAGTACACGTGTATGTGTAGATTCTTTTTAGAGTAAAATATACTGCGGAACTGGAACCCTCCGTTCTGAAATTTATGTATCCGAAAATAATTGCACATGATATTAATAATCTAATAAACTTTGGATATGGATTTTGTACTTACTTCCTTCCAAGTTTTAAAACTTTGTATCACTCAACCTGAAGGTTTAAGGGGAGGGGATGGGAACTTTTATTTATATGTGGTTTGATATACCATTACATGATTAAAATTTCGGTTTTCATTTTACATGTACCTGTTTATTTTCATTTCAATTGATCAATAAACATTCCTGCCCCAGACTGGTTTAAATAATCACATCTAAACACGTTACGGTCTTAACTGGGTTTATATAGAATTAAAATTGCTAATAAAATGATGGGAATTTTCATCCAATTAGAATTCGCAAATGCCAAAAAAAGTGAAGATATGATCTTTGAAAACATTCAAATGATAAAAAACGGGGACATCGCTCTGCCTCACATTAAAATATTTGTTCTGCTGTACATGCTCGAGACGAGAAATAATTTTGAGTAAGTCCATCACTTTGCATTGTAAGAACGTTATTTCTTTTATGTGCAATTCACAGGGGGGGGGGGGGTGTTGGATTCGTCCCAAATACATAAACTAGACATAGCACAATAGAAATCGCACTACAGCCCAGAAAGATAGCATTATTCTACATACCATCTTAGCGGGCCTGGGAGAAATCATTACTGTTGATTCAAACATGGGGTTTAAATTTTCTTTCTGAGTTACACATAAGCTTTAATTTGTTAGAAGGAAAGGTGAATTTAAAATGATTTATCACTAGATATTGATTGCATAGAACCGGTTTTCGATTTTATCCTTTTCATTGGCACCGTGTAAGTTTTACATTCTAGGGATTTAAATGCTGCCTTTCATGCAATACAAGTTGTGACTGACAATACCACTGAATCAGAGTCGATCTGAAGCAATAAGTGTATTAAAAAAACACCGAAAAATGTCATAAATTTTTGTCTTTCTGACAGTAATTATGTTCGTAAATCGTCGATGTATCAAACGTTTAAGTCACCAGAGCCACAAAATGCGGGAGAGAGGCACTGAGCAAGTGTTAGATTTGTAAATTATTTCAGAATGTTCCAATTCGATAGCAGATTATCCTTCAACATTTCTTTATGTGCATGGAAAAGAGTGTTTAAATAATAATGTTAGGTAAACACTTTTTCTTCGATCATATCGTCGGATTTAAACTTTATTTCAAAACCTCAATACACATTAGGTCTAATTTGGTAGAAGCAAGAGTGACCTTCGAAAAATACCCACCTCATTTGTCACTTGATATTGATTATATAGAACGGGCTTTTGAATTGATCCTTTTCATTGTGGGGTTTAAATGACATTTTTTCTTAATGCAATACAAGCTGTAATTGACATATATAAATTGAAATGTACTAAATTGAAATGTTAAGGAATAAGTAAAAATAACACATATCATTGAATCAGAGTGGATATGAAGCAATAAACCTATTCTAAAAGAAGCAGAAAATGTCAATCATGAATTATCGTCTTCCCGATCGTGTGTTCGTATACGCCGATGTATCAAACGTTGAGGTCACTAGTTCTAAAAAGTGCTGGGGAGAGGCACTGAACAATTGTCAGATTTTTAAATTATTTCAGGATATGCCAATTTGATGGTAAATTCTCATTCAACATTGCTTTATGAGCGGGTGCATAACAAAAAAGTGTTTCAGTAATAATGTTATCTGCATTTTTTCGTTAACACAATGCAGTGTGACGCAGTGGTCCATCAACTTCGAATGGAAATCAAACTTTTTATAATTAACACTTTTTTATTTGATTTTCTTCAGGTATGGAATATCACAGAATGTCATGATTATAAAGGATGAAGATAAATATTTATATGAAATTACCCTCACTATATTATATATTTATTAAAATTGATTTCCTTGCTTCATGTTAAAATTTACATGATTCAACTAATTAACAATTGCAATTTACACGGCGCATGAATTCGTCACAAACGGTATATAACTTTGAGTTTAAGCTTGTAGTTTCCTCATCATCTGACATGTCCATAGGCATTTGGCCCCGCCTATGCTTTTAGGAATTTGGAATATATACACGATAGTAGGTACAGCTAGAGAATTTAGGATATAGATGCATGTTATTAAAAAAACTTTTAAATTTCGTATGGCGATGAATGTAGCTCACGTCGTCGATATTACAAAAAGGCGATTAGCCAAAAATATACTAGAAGCCTCGTCATTATGGAAAGCTTCTTGGATTCGATGACCTACCCGGAGTAGAACGTTCTGTACAAAAGATGGTATCACGTGATTCGGATGTATTGTCCGCTGATTTAGAAACACACACACGCCTTTAACGTCATGCAATCTAAGCAGAGAGTATTCTACACATACCGCAGGCACTTGGGGCATGAATCATGAGCATTTCACCTCACACCTATTTTTCTGATCTCGGATTTATTTATTTCTCTGTTTGTTGGAGGGAGTGGAGGTGGGGTTGGGGAGTGAATGATCATGATCCACACCCCAAGTGCCTGTGATATATACAGTATGAATACATATGCAATTTATCAACCAATACACTCAATTTTGATAAATTGTATTCGGTTGTATTCGGTTATATAAAGGTGTAGTGATCATGTTCAGAAATAACCAGACATTTCTAAATATAAATTTTCTAAACAGACAATTATATATTTCAATAGTTAAGATTATATGGAAAGTTGGATCAAATCAGTGAAATTTGGCCTTTAGAGTATCTTATTTACAAACAAACGTACCCTTCTTTAATCATTCCGGGATAATTCACAGAAATTCATATAAAATACTTGGGAGCTTGCCTCACAATTTCGATGGTGAAACCATATTATATTCGAGGTGATTTAGCGATCTATTAAATACAAACAAACAGTATAATGAGCTACCTTAACTAGTTACTGAGTGGGATCTCCATTTGTTCATGAAACAGTCCGACAATTTAATTTCATATTAAATCGAATTCTGTTGGGGCAGGGAATCCACTGTTTTTGAATGTAGTATTTCAGCGCTAGAATCCCATGCGCAGTTTAAAAATAATCGTGAATGCGAAAACGCATGTTGTCTGAGAGAAAAAAAACTTAACAATGTAAATTCAATAATAAATAAAAGGGATATGGTTTTATAGATATTAAGTAAATGATAACACAATATTCAAGGTACACAATCATCAACAGGTAGATCAAATTACACAAAGTTCAAAGTCCGTTAATTAAAAATCTGTATCTGTCATTTTATATTTATTGACCGATTTGTTTAATCCCCACTCACTATGTGAGTCTTATTTTAATTTATTATGCTTATTTGCTGATGGATTAACACATATATTATAATTACCACCTGTTTACTTTATTGGAACATATAATGTATGTGTGGTCACAGTTGAAGACTGCACAGAAAGCCAATACACAGAGAAAGAGAAGTAACTCTGAAATAGTAAGTGTTCATGCATAAGGTAGTTGTCCACATCAGTCCTCAGATAAGCATTCTACACCGAAAGGAATATCTTGCTTCTGCAAAACAATTGCAAAATACAATATCATATACTGTTGAATCGAGTGATTTAAAGTTGAAAGCGATATGTCAGTGTTCGGTTTGTTTAACTGCCATCCACCATACACGTCTTATTTTGAGTTAATTAGACAGTGTAAATTCAATGAAAGTTGATGAATATTTTGTAGTACTAATAAGTAGTTATAAAATAGTCTTACAGATATATTGTTTCGTAAATAATTAATAAATAAATATTCAAAGTCCACAATCACGAAAAGGTAAATTAAATGATACAAAGTTCAGAGTCCGTAAATTGAAAATGTGCATTACACACCTACTAACGTTATTGTTAATCAAATTTATATCACGTGGGTTTTTTGACCCATCAAACTGTTAGAGGTGAGGTCAACTTCCGCAGTGAAGGAAACGGAAAATAGATCTGCCGGAGCTATAGTCATTTTCTCTATAAATTTATCACATGTATCATGAATATACTACAATTGCATTGAAAAATTCAATTTTGAGTACAGGGATTACCAGCGATGATTGTGAAACAATGAATTGTTCCGAAAGTTAAAGGCATTTAAAGCTGTATGTACTAATGATATGTATTTTAACTGATGTTTAGCTTTATTGTTGACGAGTGTGACCGGTCAACAGGGGATGCTTACTCCTCCTAGGCACCTAACCCCATCCCTGGTGTGTCCAGATTGATAACCGTTCGTTATCTTCAACTCCCATTGTTGTGGCATGGGGTGGGGTCTTCTTTCGTTAATTTGAATAACGGTAATAATTAAATTGTTTATAAAATTAACAAATAGAGATATCGGGGTGACGGCAAGTGGCGGATTTAAGGAGGGGGGCGGGCGCAGCCGGTGCCCCCTAAACTTTTTTTAAATTTCAGGTAAATCGTGGTATCATGTTTAGAAAAATGTATTAAACTATAAAAGAAGTGATAATTTCTTCCATTCCCGGACAAATAAATGATAAAATCTTTGATTTCATCAATTACTTTATTGGGAGAACGTGCCAGGTAATTTTTATTCTATGACACGCGCCCTTGGGTATTTCAGGTAAATTCCTCCAGCATGGTACCGTGGCACGAGCGTGACGATCTTGGCACGTGCCGAATAATTAACTGTTAGCATTGTTTATTATGCGGCACGCGCCAGGTAATCCACCTGTAAACTTTTATTCTAAGGCACGTGCCTTCTTTCATATAATACTTTTATATAATGGAAAACCAAATACGCAATACTTTTTTGATCAGATAGTTAGAATAATATATCGCTTCACATATTTTCATTCATCTTTCCATTGAGTTGGTAGATTATCCTTGCAAAACAATCTACTTCTCCATCTATTGAACTGTGTTAAAGTTCTTTAAATAATTATATTCCACGTGAAAAGACGGGCAAAATGATATACGTATTAACATTATAGCGTTAGTAATAAAAGCTCCAGCTCTCAATATGTAAAACTTATACGGTACCAATTTTGATGCACCAGATGCGCATTTCGACAAATAATGTCTCTTCATTTGTTTCATTGAGACGAGAAAGCATACGTAATCAGAATTTTGGCAGCACAACAAATAAAAAAAAACCCAACTATTTGTTGGAAACAGTAGAATTTGGACTTAGAGTTTTTGTCGACAAGTAAAAATGCAATCCTTTTCGGGATTAATTGTTTTATTATACACACTAAAGCAATGTCCCTTACATCATTTTTCTCTTCTCCACAAGACAAAGAGAATGATATAAAAGACAAGGAAATTGAACAATACATCAGAATTTCACAGGCAAATAGGTAATCATTTTTATCGCTCGTGGCAGGATATCTTCCAGTCAAAAATCGAGTCTTAGACTTAATAAGCTCTGTTAAAGTTCTTTATATCATTTTATTCCACATGAGAAGACGATAAAAAATGATATCAGTATCAAAACCATAGCTTGAATAATAAAAGATACCGCCTTCAATATGCGTGGACAATCTCCAGTACATTTTTGTGGCATATTCTATCACACAAAATACCGGCTCCAGGTTTTCCGATCCAAAACCCTTATATATGTACATTAAAGTATTCGTTTCGAAGAGACGAGGGAAAGCATATATGATTGGAATGTTTATGCTACAAAAAGTAAAACAGTTATTAACTGAAAACTTTAGATATTCAACTTTGACATTTCGCCGAGTAGAAATCAATCCACACAGTGAATGGCTGTCTTTTTTTACTCAAGTTACAGTAATGTGCTTTACATTGATATGATAAATAATATAGAATCAAATAATTTTAAGTATGACAAATAAAGATTTTATACCCAAAAACCTTTACAATTTGGATTTAAACATTTTACAGTGGGGGCCCATTTTCTTATTTATTCAAACCTTTGCTAAATGTCTTGACTTGCTTTAAAAAGCCTTGTTATTGCTAGTCTTAGTTACTCAATCGAAAGATACATAAACACAAAATCTTTACTCATGAATTCACTCTCTCGCTGTGGCCTTCAATTCGACATTTCGATGTATCGATGACGCTTTGTCTATCAACAATAATACCTTTCGTTCACATGTCGATTTGATGAATCACTGTGAGCTCGAAATAAAGGACATCACAGAGTCGTCCACTTCTGCTTCATACTTAGATATTTTATTGCAAGTAGAAATTAATGGCAAATTTACCACTCAATTGTATGGCAAACGGGACGAGTTTAGTTTTCCCATTGTCAACTTCCAATATTTTTGTAGCAATATCCCATTATCACCTGCATATGGTGTTTACATATCTCAATTGATTCGATATGCAAGAGCTTGCTCTGCGTATAGTTAGTTTTGAAATCGAGGTAAGCTACTGACAAACATGTTGATGGTACGGGGGTTTCAACAGTCTCGATTGAAGTCAGCATTTCGCAAATTCTATGGTCGTTATGACGATCTAGATCGTCAATACAACCTATCATTGGGTCAAAGGCTGTCTGACGTGTCTTAAACCGTTCTTGTCACGCTGATTTTGACTGCGGATAACTCTGTTTACCTGATCAGGATATCAGGCTCACGGCGGGTTTGACCGGTCGACAGGAAATGCTTACTCCTCCTTGGCACCTGATCGCATCTCTGGTGTGTCCAGGGGTACGTGTTTGCCCAGCTATCTATGTTGTATTGCTAGCAGGAGTTATGAGATTGATCACTGTTGGTTATCTTCACCTCTCATTAGCAAATCAAAGAGAAATCAATTGAAGTGATCTAAATACCCTTAAACCTGGTTATCTCCCTTGAATGTCTGGATTTTCTTTGTTTGAGTCCGTATATTTTACATAAATATGTTTAGAGACATGGGACCACTTGGACATAAGCCATACTTTGAGATGAAAGGTCAATATCGGCATTGAAATGATATTTTACACATTTTCAAAGTATTTTGCGCTCTTTTCAAATACAGTAGACGTTTTGTGACCTGATATTGAATTTGAATTCTTATCAACTCCAATTTCCGCCCCGTTGCATTAATTATGTCTCCGAACACAAAGTGTCGGAGACATATTGTTTTTGCTCCGTTTCTTATTATTCTTATTATTATTAAGGTTTTCCGTTCCAGACGGAAGACCTTACAGTGATTCTACTGTTTATTAAGGTCTTCCGTTCCAGACAGAAGACCTTATAGTGATTCTACTGTTTCTTCTTATTATTATTATGTCTCCGAACACAAAGTGTCGGAGACATATTGTTTTTGCTCCGTTTCTTATTAAGGTCTTCCGTCTCCTGCGGAAGACCTTACTATTATTGTTCGCGTTCTTCTTCTTCATTATTATTATTATTATTTTCCTTGGTAGTACACGCGTTTTCCTCAGCCATTTCTCGATCGATTTTCACGAAATTTTCAGGAAAGATGTCTTTTGGTGACGAAACTTTGCTTGCAAAATTTCGTGCTTGACGTCACTTCCGGTCAGGAGTTATCTCTCTTTTAGTGACTTTTTGAAGGGCCTTGTTGTCCACACATCTCCTCCGTTACTTTTGAAGCTAGAGTCTTGATATTTCTACACAAGATAGAGTAAACATTTTAGAAGATTTGTGGGGGATTCGATTTTACCGGAGGCGATTTGCCTAAAAGCTCGCCTGGACCTGAAAAAATGGATGCCAAAATTTTTCGCCGATTTCGGCGATTTTTGACCTTTGATCTCCAATATCTTTTTTCATGCAAATATTTTGTTAAGACATGTGGAACAAAAGTTGTGCACATTTCCGAGATCTTTTCGAAAATATCAAGATTTAGGGGCTAGCCCCTTCAATTAGGGATCTAGAAGGGTTCAAAGTCTAGATCAAATATCTCAAAAATTATTAATATTTTGGTATAAGTCAAAGAACAAAAAATGTTCATCTCAACAATTCAAATCTATTCATATAAAAATTTAGGTCATATGTTACGTAATAAGGAATTTTAAGGGCCAAAACCATAATTTTTTTTACCCCTTGTATCTCGAAAACGACAAATATTTTGAAAAGCATTATTGAACAAAAGTTGTTCAGAATGATAATCTAAACAATATGTACATTTCGTTTTTTCCCTATGTGGCCCCGTTAGGGAGCTACAGTCTGGCCCCTAAATATTTCTTGTAGAGATAACTGGAGAACGGTAAAGAATTTCTAAATACTTGTTGAGCAAAAAATGTTTAAAATGACAAGGTCTTTCTTACGATATGAAGCAAAACGGGCTGGCCCTTTCAATTAGGGGTTCAGAAGGGTCCAAATGTTTTTGAGAATATCTCAGAAACTATTAATATTTTATAATAAGTTGTAGAAGCGGAAATGTTCATCTCAACGAGCTCGATCTTATCAAATCAAAAAGTAGGTCATATGTTACGTAATTAGAGATTTTAAGGGCCAAAATCGTAAATATTTGACGCCTCATATCTTTAAAACGACATATTTTTTGAAAAGCATTATTGAACAAAAGTTGTTCAATGTGTCATAACCTATCGATCAATATCAAAAAATGGGTCTGTGGGCCTCATGGCTCGCCTGTAGAGTCGATTTTTGTCGATATCAGTCGATTTCAAAAACTTGTAACTGGTAAATATTTTGTAAGAACATATTGAACAAAAGTTGTTCAGTTTATCGAGATCTATCGATTGATATCAAGAAATAGGCCTATGGTCCTAATGGCTCGCCTGTAGAGTCGATTTTTTGTCGATATCGGTCGATCTCAATAACTTTTTACAGGTAAATATTTTGTAAAGACATATAGAACTAAAGTTGTTGAGTCTATAGAGGGCTAACAAATGACATCAAGAAATAGGCCCGCAGGCCTTATGGCTCGCCTGGAGAGTCGAATTTCAAACGAATTTCACCGCAACTTTGCTTCAGAAGCTTATGATATGAAAAATTGATTATATCTAAAGTGTCTTAAAGTCGGAAACTAAATTGGGACTCATTTGTTTTTTTTTGTTTTGTTTTTCTTTAACTCCGAGTGCATCAACAAATCGGACGGAAGACCTACTCGTTGCTCGCAACGAGATCGTGTCTAGTTATTAAGGTCTTCCGTCTCCTGCGGAAGACCTTACTATTATTGTTCGCGTTCTTCTTCTTCATTATTATTATTATTATTATTTTCCTTGGTAGTACACGCGTTTTTCTCAGCCATTTCTCGATCGGTTTCACGAAATTTTCAGGAAAGATGTCTTTTGGTGACGAGACTTTGCTTGCAAAATTTCGTGCTTGACGTCACTTCCGGTCAGGACTTATCTCTCTTTTAGTGACTTTTTGAAGGGCCTTGTTGTCCACACATCTCCTCCGTTAGTTTTGAATCTAGAGTCTTGAAATTTCTACACAAAATAGAGTAAACATTTTAGAAGATTTGTGGGGGATTCGATTTTACCGGAGACGATTTGCCTAAACGCTCGCCTGGACCTGAAAAAATGGATGCCAAAAATTTTCGCCGATTTCGGCGATTTTTGACCTTTGATCTCCAATATCTTTTTTCTTGCAAATATTTTGTTAATACATGTAGATCAAAAGTTGTGCACATTTACAAGATCTTTTCGAAAATATCAAGATTTAGGGGCTAGCCCCTTCAATTAGGGATCTAGAAGGGCTCAAAGTCTAGATCAAATATCTCAAAAATCCTTAATATTTTGGTATAAGTCAAAGAACAAAAAATGTTCATCTCAACTATCCAAATCTATTCAGATAAAAATTTAGGTCATATGTTACGTAATAAGGGATTTTAAGGGCCAAAACCATAAATTTTTTACCCCTTGTATCTCGAAAACGACAAATATTTTGAAAAGCAATAAAGAACAAAAGTTGTTCAGAATGATGATCTGAACAATATGCATATTTCGTTTTTACCCTATGTGGCCCCGTTAGGGAGCTTCAGTTTGGCCCCTAAAAATTACTTCTAGAAATAACTCGAGAACGGTAAAGAATTTCTAAATACTTGTTGAACAAAAAATGTTTGAAATGTCATGACCTTTCTTATGATATCAAGCAAAAGGGGCTGACCCTTTAAATTAGGGGCTCAGAAGGGTCCAAAGGTTTATGAGAATATCTCAGAAACTATTAATATTTTGTAATAAGTCATTGAAGCGGAAATGTTCATCTAAACGAGCTTGTTCTTATCAAATCAAAAAGTAGGTCATATGTTACGCAATAAGGGATTTTAAGGGCCAAAATCATAAATAATTGACGCCTCATATCTTGAAAACGACAAATATTTTGAAAAGCATTATTGAACAAAAGTTGTTCAGAATGATAATCTAAACAATATGTACATTTCGTTCTTTCCCTATGTGGCCCCGTTAGGGAGCTACAGTTTGGCCCCTAAATATTTCTTGTAGAGATAACTGGAGAACGGTAAAGAATTTCTAAATACTTGTTGAGCAAAAAATGTTTAAAATGACAAGGCCTTTCTTACGATATGAAGCAAAACGGGCTGGCCCTTTCAATTAGGGGTTCAGAAGAGTCCAAATGTTTTTGAGAATATCTCAGAAACTATTAATATTTTATAATAAGTTGTAGAAGCGGAAATGTTCATCTCAACGAGCTTGATCTTATCAAATCAAAAAGTAGGTCATATGTTACGTAATTAGAGATTTTAAGGGCCAAAATCGTAAATATTTGACGCCTCATATCTTTAAAACGACATATTTTTTGAAAAGCATTATTGAACAAAAGTTGTTCAATGTGTCATAACCTATCGATCAATATCAAAAAATGGGTCTGTGGGCCTCATGGCTCGCCTGTAGAGTCGATTTTTGTCGATATCAGTCGATTTCAAAAACTTGTAACTGGTAAATATTTTGTAAGAACATATTGAACAAAAGTTGTTCAGTTTATCGAGATCTATCGATTGATATCAAGAAATAGGCCTATGGTCCTAATGGCTCGCCTGTAGAGTCGATTTTTTTGTCGATATCGGTCGATCTCAATAACTTTTTACAGGTAAATATTTTGTAAAGACATATAGAACTAAAGTTGTTGAGTCTATAGAGGGCTAACAAATGACATCAAGAAATAGGCCCGCGGGCCTTATGGCTCGCCTGGAGAGTCGAATTTCAAACGAAT
This sequence comes from Ostrea edulis, assembly GCF_947568905.1. Lineage (NCBI taxonomy): Eukaryota > Metazoa > Mollusca > Bivalvia > Ostreida > Ostreidae > Ostrea > Ostrea edulis. The sequence continues at coordinate 7,479,751 of NC_079171.1, read as the reverse complement.
TTCACCGCAACTTTGCTTCAGAAGCTTATGATATGAAAAATTGATTATATCTAAAGTGTCTTAAAGTCGGAAACTAAATTGGGACTCATTTGTCTTTTTTTTTTAACTCCGAGTGCATCAACAAATCGGACGGAAGACCTACTCGTTGCGAGCAACGAGATCGTGTCTAGTTATTCTTATTATTATTTTCTTCTTATTTTTCCTCTTCTTTAGTGAGAAATTTGTCCGACCGATTTTGTGAAAGTGCTTCAACAGATCCACTTCAAACTTTGTGAGCTGATAGAGGGTCACTAGGAGGAGTGCATTCAACTTTTCAAATTTTCAAAATGGCCGCCGTTTCAAGATGGCGGCCAAAAAACGTCAAAAACTCAAGGTTGTCAGATGTCAACCAAATTCGATTTCTAGGGTAATTTGGTCACCCCGAGTCCATTTCCACCATCAATTTTTTTTTCCGAGCCGCCATTTTCAAAATGGCCGCCATATACCGAAATATTTCAAAGTGTTAAAATCTCTACAATATTTGGGTTCTGGGGTAAATGGAGGGTCCACAATTCATTTCTAGCATCAGTATTTCCTTCCAATCAATTTTCAAATCTTTCAAAATGGCCGTCATTGAAGAAAATGGCGGCCAAAAATCAAGTCCGTCGGATTTCAACCAAATTCAGTTTTTAGGGTTTTTTGAGAATCCTGAGTGCATATCTGACATCAAAAAGCATTTATGACATGGGGAGGTGTTCGGAGACATTTGTGTTGGCATCCCAACACAGTTATAGCTCGTTATTATTATTATTATTTTTTTTACCAAATTTATCTCGAAAACTCTACAGTGGTTTTCTATGAAACTTTCAGGAAAAATGCATTATATTATGAAAGTTGTTAGTCAAAAAAAAAAATTTGGAAAATTTCATTTCGGTTCCAAGTTATGGACAACTTCCTGATTTTCAAATGAAACATTGTCCGCGGGTGATCTACAGGAAGGGCTAAAGATATGAACTGGAGACTTATTAGAGATGATAGAACATGACTTATAGATTTGCGTGAGCACTATTTCGTACGTCGTCATCACTTCCGGTCGCTACCGGAAGGGAATTTAAACAATGGATTTTTTCAAGTTTTTTGTTTTTTTATGTTTTTCTTTGATAAAGGTAAGATAAATAGAGACTCTTTATAGAATGCTGAATATGATATTTGTTTTTAAATTGATCAAACCAAACTCTAGATATTCGTAGTTTTAATTTTGAAGCGAGGTCCTCGCTAGCCTAATGGTTAGTGTGGTGGATTTCCATGCGGGCGACCCGGGTTCAATCCCCCAGATTACTCGAATATTTTTTCCCCACTTTATAACAAATGAAGAATTTAAGGTAATCTACTGGACACGGAGAGCACGGAAGACCTTCTTGCCATGGCAACACGTTTCTAGTTATTAAGGTCTTCCGTCTCAACGGAAGACCTTATAGTTATTCTTATGTTTCTTTTCCTCTATTATTATCATGTCTCCGACCACACAGTGTCGGAGACATATTGTTTTTGCTCCGTTTCTTATTATTATTATTTTTTTTTCTTCTTCTTATTCTTATTATTCCTCTTCTTTAGTGAGAAATTTGTCCGACCGATTTTGTGAAAGTGCTTCAACAGATCCACTTCAAACTTTGTGAGCTGATAGGGGGTCACTAGGAGTGGTGCATTCAACTTTTCAAATTTTCAAAATGGCCGCCGTTTCAAGATGGCGGCCAAAAAACGTCAAAAACTCAAGGTTGTCGGATTTCAACCAAATTCGATTTCTAGGTTAATTTAGTGACCCCGAGTCCATTTCTACCATCAAAAATATTTTTTGAGCCGCCATTTTCAAAATGGCCGCCATATACCGAAATATTTGAAAGTATTAAAATCTTTACAACATTTGGGTTCTGGGGTAAATGGAGGGTCCACAATTCATTTCTAGCATCAGTATTTCCTTCCAATCAATTTTCAAATCTTTCAAAATGGCCGCCATTGAAGAAAATGGCGACCAAAAATTAAGTCCGTCGGATTTCAACCAAATTCAGATTTTAGGGTTTTTTGAGAATCCTGAGTGCATATCTGGCATCAAAAAAGCATTCTGACATGGGGAGGTGTTCGGAGACATTTGTGTTGGCATCCCAACACAGTCATAGCTGGTTATTATTGTTCTTTTTCTTACCGATTATGTGCACGCGATTTCTCAAAAACGGCTCGATAGATTTTCTCGAAACTTTCAGGAAAAATGTGAAATAGGATTTTCTAGAACATTTTTTTTTAGTTTTGTCAAAATCACTTCCGGTCGCAAGTTACGGCCGAATTTCCGTTTTTCAAATGACATTTTGTCCGGGCGTTTTCTCATAAACGGTTAAAAATTGGGTCTTCAAACTTTCAGGGGTGATAGATGTTTACAAGTAGCTGTGCATTAGGGTATTATCATTGCAATCCGTCACTTCCGGCCGTCAACGGAAGTGAACAAAAGAAACGTCAAATTTCAGACTAATGCTTTTGAAACAAAACTTGCATAGATTAATTAGATATCTTTCGGCGTTTCAGAAAATGTTAAACTTACCGGAAGTTTAACTAGCAACTACCGGTTTTTAGAGAAAAACTTCGAAAAAATGGTCTTTCTTTGTCCTCGTATATCTCGTTTATTTATCAAACTTTTCATACGATATTTACAGATATTATTTACATTATGTATCTTAAGAGAACCCTGTAACACTATTTCAAAATTCACTTCCGGTCACAAGTTACGGTCGAATTTCTGTTTTTCAAATGATATTTTGTCAGGGCGTTTACTTATAAACGGTTAATGATTGAGTTTTCAAACTTTCAGGGATGATAGATTATGAGTTGTAGCTGTGCAATAGGGTATTGTCATTGCCATCCGTCACTTCCGGCCGTCACGGGAAGTGAACAAAAGAAACGTAATATTTCAAACTAATGCTTTTTAAAGAAAACTTGCATAGATTAATTAGGTCTCTTTCGGCGTTTCAAAAAATGTTAGACTTTCCGGAAGTTTAATCAGCAACTTCCGGTTTTAAGAGAAAAACTTTTAAAAATTGGTCTTTTTTTGTCCTCGTATATCTCGCTTAGTTATCAACATTTTAATACGATGTTTCAAGATATTATTTACATTAGCCATCTCTGTAGAACTCTTTAATACTATTTCGAAATTCTCTTCCGGTCTCAAGTTACCACCGAATTTTCGTTTTTCAAATAACATTTTGTTCGAGCGTTTTCTCCTCAACGATTAACGATTGAGTCTTTATACTTTCAGGAATGATAGATAGTGACATGTAGCTCTGTAATAAAGGTTTATCATTGCTATCCGTCACTTCCGGCCGTCACCGGAAGTGAACAAAAGAAACGTCAAATTTCAGAGTTATGCTTTTGAAACAAAACTTGCATAGGTTCATTGGGTCTCTTTCGGAGTTTCAGAAGATGTTAGACTTACCGGAAGTTTAACGTACAACTTCCGGTTTGTAGAGGAACCCTTCGAAAAAATGGTCTTTCTTTGTTCTCATATATCTCGCTTATCTATCAACTTTTTAATACGATGTTTACAGATATTATTGACATTATCCATCTCTGGGATACCCTTTTAATACTATTTCAAAATTCACTTCCGGTCGCGAGTTAGGGCCGAATTTCCGTTTTTCAAATGACATTTTCGTGGGCCGTTTTTTCATAAAGGGCTAATAATAGAGTCTTTCAACTTTCAGGATATGATTGGTGGTGACTTGTAGCTTTCTAAAAAGATTTATAATTGTCATCCGTCACTTCCGGCCGCCACGGAAAGTGAACGAAAGAAACGTCAAATAAATGTACACTTTTCAAACAAAATGTGGGCTTGAAATAATTAAGTGTCTTTTGGACTTTCAGAAAATGTTAGACTTACCGGAAGTTTAACCAGCAACTTCCGGTTTTTAGAGAAAAACTTCGAAAAATTCGTCTTTCTTTGTCCTCGTATATCTCGCTTATTTATCAATCTTTTAATACAATATTTACAGATATTATTGACATTATCCATCTCAAGAGAACATTATTTCAAAATTCACTTCCGGTCGCAAGTTACGGCCGAATTTCTGTTTTTCAAATGACATTTTGTCCGGGCATTTTCTCATAGACTCTTAACGAATGAGTCTTGAAACTTTCAGGGATGATATATAGTGACCTTTAACTTTGTAATAAGGTTCATCATTGTCCTCCGACACTTCCGGCCGTCACCGGAAGTGAACAAAAGAAACGTTAAATATCAACTTTATGCTTTTGAAACTAAATGTGCATCGAATAAGTAAGTGTCTTTTGGAGTTTCAGAAAATGTAACACTTAACGGAAGTTTAAACAACAACTTCCGGTTTTTAAAGGAAAACTTTCAAAAATTGTTCTTTCTTTGCTATCATATCTCTCGCTTATAAATCAAGTGTTTCATATGATTTTCACATATGTAAATGACATCCTACATCTTTAGAGTATAGTTAATTGGTTTTTTTTTAAATTCACTTCCGTTCGTTAAATATCTACGATTTCCGGGTTTTTTTTTCTGATGGCGTTTTCTCATAAATAATCAAAGATTGAGTCTTGAAACTTTCAGAAACGTTAGGTGATGTCTTGTAAATGTGACATACGTGTTTCAATTTTGTTGCCGTCACTTCCGTCATCCACCGGAAGTACCATAAAAATATGTAATTTTTCATTTTTTTTAAATTCTAATGTTCATAACATTATTTGATAGAGTGTAACAAGTCATACCATTCCAACGGAAGTTGGTGATTAGAAACCGGAAGTGGTTCGAAAACTCGGTATTTTTCATGGAATGTTTTAGTGTGGGTTCCTACGCTGTCCATTTGGGGATTTTTAATCGTTTTATGGACTCCTGATATATTCGAAAGTGAATAAAATAAAACCAAAATTGTTTATAATTGATAAATCATGTCTTACATGTACGTGTTTATTTCTTTCATGTATAGTCGTTCTTCACTAATTGAATTATTTCAATTAAGATCCCATCTCGTCAGAAATTGGACGAAAGACCTATTCGTTGCTCGCAACGAGATCATTTCTAGTTATTATTATTATTATTATTATTATTTTGACCAAATTTATCTCGAAAACTATACAGTGGTTTTCAATGAAACTTTCAGGAAAAATGCATTATATTATGAAAGTTGTTAATCACAAAAAAAAAATTTGGAAAATTCCATTTCGGTTCCAAGTTATGGACAATTTCCTGATTTTCAAATGAAACTTTGTCCGCGGGTGATCTACAGGAAGGGCTAAAGATATGAACTGGAGACTTATTAGAGATGATAGAACATGACTTATAGATTTGCGTGAGCACTATTTCGTACGTCGTCATCACTTCCGGTCGTTACCGAAAGGGAATTTAAAAAATGGATTTTTTCAAGTTTTTTTTTTTTGATAAAGGTAAGATAAATAGAGACTCTTCACGGATGATAGAGAATATAAATACCTCCATATATTTTTTTTCATTTTTTTGAAATTCACTTCCGGTCGTCAGGTATGTCCGATTTCCATTTTTTTGAAAAATATTTTGTTCCCGCGATATCTCAGAAACGGTAAAAGATTAAGATAGCAAACTTACAGAAGTGATAGACCTTAAGGAGTAGGCGAGCCGAATTGGGTTAAGCACGTCCGCCGTCACTTCCGGTCGCTACTGGAAGCGAATTTAAAAAAGGGATTTTTTGAATTTTTTTGCTTTTTAATGTTTTTCTTTGATAAAGATAAGATCAATAGAGACCCTTTATAGAATGCTGAATATGATATTTGTTTTTAAATTGATCAAACCAAACTCTAGATATTCGTAGTTTTAATTTTGAAGCGAGGTCCTCGCTAGCCTAATGGTTAGCGTGGTGGATTTACATGCGTGCGACCCGGGTTCAATCCCCCAGATTACTCGAATATTTTTCCCCACTTTTTAACAATGAAGAATTTAAGGTTATCTATTGGACACGGAAAGAACGGAAGACCTTCTTGTTGCCACGGCAACAAGTTTCTAGTTATTATTATTATTATTCTTTTTTTTTCACTGAAGATTTCTCAGAGATGGCTGGATAGAATTTCTTGAAATTTTCACGGATGATAGAGAATATAAATACCTCTAGACATTTTTTTAATTTTTTAAAATTCACTTCCGTTCGTCAGATATGTCGGATTTCCGGGTTTTTTTTAAAAATATTTTGTCCGCGCGAGATCTCAGAAACGGTAAAAGATTAAGATACCAAACTTACAGGAGTGATAGACCTTAAGGAGTAGGCGAGGCGAATTGGGTTAAGCACGTCCGCCGTCACTTCCGGTCGCTACCGGAAGCGAATTTAAAAAATGGATTTTTTGAACTGTTTTGCTTTTTAATGTTTTTCTTTGATAAAGGTAAGATCAATAGAGACTCTTTATAGAATGCTGAATATGATATTTGTTTTAAAATTGATCAAACCAAACTCTAGATATTCGTAGTTTTAATTTTGAAGCGAGGTCCTCGCTAGCCTAATGGTTAGCGTGGTGGATTTCCATGCGGACGACCCGGGTTCAATCCCCCAGATTACTCGAATATTTTTTCCCCACTTTTTAACAAATGAAGAATTTAAGGTTATCTACTGGACAGGGAAAGAACGGAAGACCTTCTTGTTGCCACGGCAACAAGTTTCTAGTTCTTACTATGTCTCCGAACACAAAGTGTCGGAGACATATTGTTTTTGCTCCGTTTCTTATTATTTTTCCGAACACAAAGTGTCGGAGACATATTGTTTTTGCTCCGTTTCTTATTATGTCTCCGAACACAAAGTGTCGGAGACATATTGTTTTTGCTCCGTTTCTTATTATTCTTCTTATTATGTCTCCGAACACAAAGTGTCGGAGACATATTGTTTTTGCTCCGTTTCTTATTATTCTTCTTATTATGTCTCCGAACACAAAGTGTCGGAGACATATTGTTTTTGCTCCGTTTCTTATTATTATTATTTTCTTCTTCTTCTTCTTCTTATTCCTCTTCTTTAGTGAGAAATTTGTCCGACCGATTTTGTGAAAGTGCTTCGACAGATCCACTTCAAACTTTGTGAGCTGATAGGGGGTCACTAGGAGGCACCGGGTGCATTCAACTTTTCTAATTTTCAAAATGGCCGTCGTTTCAAGATGGCGGCCAAAAAACGTCAAAAACTCAAGGTTGTCGGATTTGAACCAAATTCGATTTCTAGGGTAATTTGGTCCCCCGAGTCCATTTTCACCATCAATTTTTTTTTTGAGCCACCATTTTCAAAATGGCCGCCATATACCGAAATATTTCAAAGTGTTAAAATCTCTACAATATTTGGGTTCTGGGGTAAATGGAGGGTCCACAGTTCATTTCTAGCATCAGTATTTCCTTCCAATCAATTTTCAAATCTTTCAAAATGGCCGCCATTGAAGAAAATGGCGGCCAAAAATCAAGTCCGCCGGATTTCAACCAAATTCAGTTTTTAGGGTTTTTTGAGAATCCTGAGTGCATATCTGACATCAAAAAGCATTTCTGACATGGGGAGGTGTTCGGAGACATTTGTGTTGGCATCCCAACACAGTTATAGCTGGTTATTATTATTCTTATTATTATTTTCTTCTTATTTTTCCTCTTCTTTAGTGAGAAATTTGTCCGCTCGATTTTATGAACATGCTTCGACTGATTCACTTCAAACTTTGTGAGCTAATAGAGGGTCATTAGGAGGGGTGCAATCAACTTTTCAAATTTTCAAAATGGCCGCCATTTCAAGATGGCGGCCAAAAAATGTCAAAAAATCAAGGTTGTCGGATTTCAACCAAATTCTATTTCTAGGGTAATTTAATGACCCCAAGTCCATTTCCACCACCAAAATGGTCGCCATATACCGAAATATTTGAAAGTGTTAAAATCTCTACAACATTTGGGTTCTGGGGTAAATTAAGGGTCCACAATTCATTTCTAGCATCAGTATTTCTCTTCAATCAATTTTCAAATGTTTCAAAATGGCCGCCATTGAAGTTAAATGGCGGCCAAAAATCAAGTCCGTCGGATTTCAACCAAATTTAGTTTCTAGGGTTTTTGGGGGATCCTGAGTGCATATCTGGCATCAGAAACCATTTCTGACATGGGGAGGTGTTCGGAGACATTTGTGTTGGTATCCCAACACAGTTATAGCTCGTTATTCTTATTATTATTTTCTTCTTATTCTTATTATTCCTCTTCTTTAGTGAGAAATTTGTCCGACCGATTTTGTGAAAGTGCTTCGACAGATCCACTCCAAACTTTGTGAGCTGATAGGGGGTCATTAGGAGGCACCGGGTGCATTCAACTTTTCTAATTTTCAAAATGGCCGCCATTTCAAGATGGCGGCCAAAAAACGTCAAAAACTCAAGGTTGTCGGATTTCAACCAAATTCGATTTCTAGGGTACTTTAGTGACCCCGAGTCCATTTCCACTATCAAAACATTTTTTTGAGCCGCCATTTTCAAAATGGCCGCCATATACCGAAATATTTGAAAGTGTTAAAATATCTACAACATTTGGGTTCTGGGGTAAATGGAGGGTCCACAATTCATTTCTAGCATTAGTATTTCCTTCCAATCATTTTTCAAATGTTTCAAATGGCCGTCATTGAAGAAAATGACGGCCAAAAATCAAGTCCGTCGGATTTCAACCAAATTTAGTTTCTGGAATTCTTTGAGGATCCTGAGTGCATATCTGGCATCAAGAACCATTTCTGACATGGGGAGGTGTTCGGAGACATTTGTGTTGACTTCCCAACACAGTTATAGCTCGTTCTATAGTTGATTTTCTTGAATATATTTGATACGATGAAAGGTACTCAATTTAGACTTCTTTATTCTGGTTCTTATTGTTTTGACTTTGAATTTAGGGTCAAAGTTTAAGGCCATACATATATTTTCTAGTATTTGCATTTTTCAGACAAATTGAATATTCTTAAGTCAAAGTCACCTCTCTTTTACAAAACACTATGATACGATCTCCTGGAGGTTCTGTTTAGTCCGTGGAAGGGGACGCTAGGTGTGCACTCCGTCCATCTGTCCGTCAGATCAGTTTCCTGCACTTAATCATCAATTCCTACAGAATACTTTTGATATTTAGTACATTGCTTTGCCATAACAAGTTACAGATCAAGTTTGAATTTCAGCTCGGTCGGTTGTACATCAAACTTGGTTTACTGGTAAATTGCAAGAAGTAGATTACCCCTAACGATTTGATGTAGCATGGTCAAAGATCAAGGGTCAAACTGGACATGGAAATATAATGTCTGCTCAATATCTTGAGAATCCTTTGTTTGACAGGCATACAACTTAATACACCAGTACATCCTAGGAAGTAGATCACCACTAGTGATTATGACGTAATATGGTCAATGGTCAAACTAGACATCGGAAGATATTGTCTGCTTAATATCATCATAAACATTTGGTTGACAGACATTAAACTTGTGCACTTTAAGAATCAGATGATATAGTATTTTGAGGTCACATGATCAAAGTTCAAACTGGACACAAGAAGATACTATCCACTCAATATCTTGGAAATCCGTTGCTTGAAAAGCATCAAACCTGGCACACTGGCACATCCTGAAAAGTAAATGACCCCTAGATATTTTGGGTCAAATGTGAAACTGAACATCTAGATAACTTTTTGGTTGACAGACATCACACTTGGTACCCTAGTACACCTTACGAAGTAGATGACAAGATGTCTCAAGGTCACACGGTGAAAGGTCAAACTGGACATAGGGGGTACTGTCTGTTTAATATCACAGAACCGTTTGCTTGACAGATATAAAACTTAGTACACCTGTACATCCTAAAAAATAGATGATCCCTAATGAATATGAGGTCACATGGTCAATCGTCAAACTAGACATAAGAAGATATTGTCCGCTCAATATCATCAGAACCCTTTGGTAGACAGACATCAAACTTGGTACACTATATGTAAAACTGATACGGTACCAATTTGGATCATGCACCAGATGCGTATTTATCTTAAGAAGTATATGACCCCTAGTAATTTTGAAGTTACATGGTGAAAAGTCAATACACTTTGCAGGGCTTGAAGCTATTTTTTTTTTCATTTTATCAGTCCAGCTGAATATGCTTTTGAGATTTCTTAAGTATATTTTCCAAAATAATGCTTTAACAAATTAACCAGTCCCATCGTACTGACTAAAACAAATGTCAGTCAGTCCACCATACTTTTAACCAGTCATAGACTGATCGGCATACGTTAATTTAGAATCCTGCTCTGGGCATAACTCAATATCTCAAGAACCCTTTACTTGACAGTCACTAAACTTGGTTCACTCGTACATCGTAAGGAGTAGATTCCTACTGATTTTGGTACACATTGGCAATGGTCAGACAGGACAAAGTAATGTATTGTCTCCTTTATATTTTGAGACTTATTTGGTTGGCAGATATCAAATGTTCTATACTGGTACATCCTAAGGAGTAGATGATCCCTGTTCAATTTGAGGTTATATAGTCAAGGGTTAATCCACTATGTACATGGGAAGATATTATCTGCTCAAGATGTTTGAATTGGTTTGGCACTACACCACTTTTATCAATTAAATGATACATGTTGGTAACCCTTTTCAATTTTGCACCATGGAGGCAGACATGTTTCTTAATCATTTCTTGTTTACAATAGTACTGTTGTGCATATCATATAATGTTTAACCAAGCTTAAGATTGGCAATGTCATTATTCAATACTCTTTATATAAGTCTTTAAATCTTTAATAAAAGCATTGTATATGAAATATTTGTGTTTTGTTTTAATTTGCGGTTGGTAATATCTCAGATTATAAACATTTTATTCAATGAATAATTAATTGGTATGAAGCATGATTTGTAATTTCAGGAGCACTAATATTAAAGTGTGACTGTGTGTATATATCCTTGATTCAATTATGTCGTTATATTTTAGAGAAGGGTAGCCTATTCTTGTTTATAAATTTCTGGAGCTTTCCGCACGGCTTAAACCTAGGTTGTAAAGTAGTTTCAGTAGTGCGTAATCTGTGCGGGAATTTTGTGGAAACGTATGATGGCAACTAATTTCAGTAGTGCGGAAACAGTACAGAAACATTATGTTTCGACAATTTTCTGCTGCGCAAACCACCTGGAATCAGGGACGGAATAGGTTTACGCACTCTGTTAACCCCTGTGAACTTGAAGTTTCCAAACTGGAACTTTGCGTAAACCATTTGTTTTGTTAAGTTTCGGAATAATTCAAGCACAGTTTCTGCACCATGGAAACCATGGTTTTTATGCAATGAAGACATTGTCAATCTCTATCGGAACCTATTGTTCCTTACACTATTTCTTCTGAATACTTTATAAATTTGCCGATAGGTGTTGTTAATTGGAAAAATTGTGAGTACCCTCCTAATAATCGATGGCGCAGTCGCGATTGAAACGTAATTATTTACCTGTGTAGGATTAGATCATAGTTGTATGTATTTGCAGTCTAAATTTCTAATAACATTTTCAGTTTCAAAAGTTGCTGTTATAATCACACCCCGAACCCTTGAATTCACAGGGCACTGACTTTGATCGCATACTAGTGTTTAAGAAAATACATTACAGCATTACCTTTCACTTATCTATGAAACGGTGAAAAAATGTCAAAAAAGAAAAAAAAACTCTGTACACGATAAAGCTAAAGTGTCACGCACTGGCACCTGCAGTAACGGCACTGCTACCCCTTCTGATTTTTGTGCAGCGATGATTTTTCCGAAATGTGTGGATTCCCATTCTATTGCATCACTCTTTCGATCTTTATAATCGCTTAACGCTTTTTTGTAAACTTGATATATCTGCCTTCTAACGGTATACTAAATACACAAGGTAGGAAACCAAAAATTGTAAGCAAAACAGGGGTCTCACTTCGGGGAACATTTCCAAAGTGCATGTAATTGTAGCCCTACCAAAGGAATTTTAACGAACGGTAGATGAGGGAGATGTTCATTTCATTCAAAACCAATCATAACTCTTTCATTTGTCACAATCTTGCGTGCATTCTTTTCTCCCAACGTCAGCCAAAGAGGAGGACACAGAGTATGAAATGAGTTACGCATCAAGTGGTTGGTTTCCGAGACTAAACACCTGTTGATGCAGCATTTTATTATATCGGTGTAGTGGTGTCCATGCTTCAGGTGCTTATGCTTGTACATGTAACACAATTGAATGCTGAAAAAATACACGTAAAGTACATGCTAAAGAATTGCAGTTATTTTAACAGCAAATTTGATTTTATTGAAAGCAAGGTTCTTTGTAACAATGAAAACACGTGTTTTGTGAAATCTCAACTCAGGTGAGGTGATTCTGAGATGTTTGAAAGCATGTAATTTTACCAAAATATCTGCTGACTGTTGAGGTCAACTCGAGTTTGAAAATTTTATATGTTGGTGGTCCCGAAGCCAGATGGTCCCTTGCTTGACACTGAAATGAGATACAATGCTATGCCATTATTTGGATATATACATACTTTGCATCTTCTCGCCTTACAGGTTTTCCTAATAACAAGTGCACTGATAAAGTACCTCCTTCATCTACAAATACGATCACAAAAGTGATGTCGCCGGAATGTGCTGTCTGTATCAATGAAACACTGATATATAAAACAAAGGGCGCATTTATATAATGGATAATCATGTTTACCTGATAAAGATATAGGGTTCACGGCGGATGCGACCGGTCAACAGGGAAAGTTCACCCCTCTTAGATAACCGATCCCGCTTATAATATGTCCAGAGATTCCTAGTTGCACTGATATTGATTTAAGATTATTTGCAGCGGGTTTGAGATACATCACTGCCCGTTATCTTCGGCTGTCACTTAGGATTAAACCCCAACCCTGACTTTTTCATGAGTATCAATTCAAATGGTAGGACTACAGGTTATCAACAAATGCCTATATATTTTTTTCAATTAAGAGAGCATAACTGCAGTGTATGCATTAATTAATGTTGCTTTGTTTACGTCATTTCAATAAGTTTCAATCATTCCGAGACGTTACCAGCTGTAAATGTAGGATTCTAAATTTAGACATATGCCTGTCGCTCAGGGTTGTTTCATAGAGGTTTCTATAACACGTCAACGCCTTTTACAATACAATAACTTTGTTTCAAGGTCGTATCTGAAAGTTTCCTGATTCTTATTTATACTGCCGGACGACTGAGAATAAATAATGACTTATCATATTATATGTCTAAGGCGGCACTGGAATTGAACAGTATCTCATTGTTGCTAACCACTAGGCTACTGCGAAATTCGTTAGGTCATATTTAGCTAAAAGCATCTTCAATACTTTGGAAATTATCAACAAAAATGTTATACTATATTTGTATTCCCTAAGGCAGCTATCGTTGTCACAAGGTTTCCTCCATGGAACTCATAAAGTACAAAATTATCTGCAAAATCTTTCTCATAATCATCCTCGTTGTCATTACATACGGGTATGTTGCTAGATACATTTATGCTTTTTCTGATTTAAAAGTGGAATATATACATTCGGAGGGAGCATTTTACTCATCGGCTTTTAACTTCTTACATAGAACACATTCGACAAAAAAGTATATATTTACATACCATGATGAATATCAGATCGTTTCGAAACAGTTTAATGAACAAATAAATTTCAAATGATTCAAACCTAAACTTGCAGATGCTAAATGAATTACGTTCAATGTTGAACTAAACTATCATATAACAAAAGTTATTTTAGGTCTCCAGAGTAATTGGTCTGCATCCGGCTTCATCCGACTTGCGTTAAAAAGTTAGCATGTTTAACTTCTCGATAACAGTCATTCCAATTCTTCTATAACTTTGTATGTAGCATATATAACACAATGGGAACATGATTTGTATATTTAAGGTCACTACCACCCCTAAAACCTCAAGAAAAAAATGATAAACATTTACCAATTTTCAAAATCCTTCTTCACAACCGGACATATGTACAACAAAATGCTTAACTTAGTAAAGTACGAAGACCTCAATCAAAATTGTAAATTTCATGATCCCTGCGGTAGGTGTTCTGTTTTAAGGACGGGACAAATCTTGATAAATTTAGTATATTTGTGAAAAAAAAATATTTAAGTCATAAATAGATACTATATTGAAACAAAATAAATATTTAGAAAGAAGAGGTAGTCCATTACCAAATATTAAAAAGTTCATGATCCTAGGATATAGGTTCTTAATAGTTCCATGGTGGAGCCAAATTATCATAGTGATTATTGTCTATGCAATATGAAGATAACGAACAGTGACCAATCTCATAACTCCTATAAGCAATGCCAAATAGATAGTTGGGCAAACACGGACCACTGGACACACCAGAGGTGGGATCAGGTACATAGGAGGAGTAAACATCCCCTGTTGACCGTATCATTTGAAAGTCTTTTTTAAGTTTACTTGTGCATAACAAAAACAAATCTATTTTTAGTAACGTTTTTTGTGAAGTTTGTATGAGACGGAAGAATACCTTCATATTGGTATGATTTTCTGTAGAATATAAACCATTTGGTAATTTTCACAAATAGAAGGATGCTAATTTTCCAAAACCCTTATAATGACCAGACTCTCATGGCTTTACTACGAATATAATATTACGTACGCCCAATCGCTGTTTTCATCTTCGATATATTGATAACTGAGATAAATAACATTTGTTCTGAATTATTCTTTATTACAACTTCAATATGTGATTCGTTTTCATTATCTACTATACTGATTATTTTGTAAATAATCACAATACATGAAAAAAAAATCATTACATGATTATTTTATGTTAACTAGAATACTTGATTTTTATCATTAACTACACTATTTGATTCTTTGTCATTAACTACAAAACCTGATTTTTTAACCTAAACTGCAAAACTTGATTCTTTGTCATTAACTGCAATTCTTGATTCTTTGTCATTAAATAAAACACTTGATTCTTTGTCATTAACTACAATACTTGATTTTTCCTTATCACCTACAAAATTCATTTCTTTGTCATTAACTTCAGTACAATAATTAACTATCTAAACTTACTATCACAAACTTTTCCCGTCCACCTGTCCGGACATATGCATTTCCAGTACCTCCTATCTGTTCCATTACGTTGGAGAGTTCCACCATTTGTGCATGCTTCTATGTTTCTGGAATTCTGACTTACTATAGATCTCGGTCTCATAGATACTAAAAATAAAATACCACTTTAAGATTTACTGTTTTACTTATGTCGTTTCTGTTATCAAATTTGTAACAATTTCTTGTGCTTAGGACATGCAATTAAAAAGTGTGTGTGTGTGTCCCTAAGTATTTTTTTTTTGTTTTCTGTGCACAGAGAATCGTCATCTTTAGTACTGTCACAATGTCAATACAAAAAAAAACCCACCAATAGTATAATAGTGATGTACACCCAAAGCCAGTATTGGCGGTGTTGTCGAATTGTTCACAACATGTATGTAGCTAGTATCATCGTAGTGTATACTCGAAAACAACATTCTCACTTGTATTATAAACACAAAGACACAATCACTGTATTATTGATAACTCCTTTAAGATTAAACTTTAAAAGATATATATCCTGTATCCCCCGTTTCCTCGCTGTCTGACGTTTTTCAAATGATTGTTAGGCCGTTTTGGCACACTGATTTTAACTACGGATAGCTCCGTTTACCTGATCAGGATACAGGGTCCAAGACGGGTGTGGCCGGTCGACAGAGGGTACTCAAACCTCCTAGGAACCTAATCCCACCTCTGGCGTTTACAGGGGTCCGTGTTTGTCCAACTCTATATTTTGCAATGCTTATAGGAGTTATGAGGTTGATCACTGTTTGATATTTTCACCTGTGTGCTTGTGAAAAGAGACTTACCTCTGTACCAGTATGTTCTCTGAAACCTCAAAGCATCGGTCCAGGTAAGGCTGGACAGAACCACGACACCCAGAATATAAATCTGATATTAAAAATACACAAATTACATACTAGAATTCAATTTGTATCAGCGTTAATGGCCTTAGTATAATAAGGAAGTTATTGTGGGATGTGCAGTGTTCTATTCACAAGGAAAATAATGATGTGGTATGTTGGAGTTTCTGCGTTAACAGATATATTATTGCAGAAGGAAATGATGATGTGGTATGTTGGAAGTTCTGAGATAACAGCCATACTAAGTTTAGATTACATCAATATTTAGGATGTGGTCTTTCATTTTCATTCAGCGCATTGAGATGCAATATCTTCTATACTAAATCTAAATAATCCCTATATTCCTGTCACAAATATAAGTGGGTGTGCTTATAACTTTGCATTAGAGCATAGAAAAAATCATAAAATGTTTATATCTGTGAGTCATTGCAAAATGTGTCTTCATATTGATCTGTATGCTGTCTGTACAACTAATAAACACTGGCAAATTCAATGAGAACTAAATAAGAGTCAAAAGTTCCTCTGATAGTAATTGTGTACATTGATCAATATTTGTGACTTATTTTTACCAAGAGTTTTAAAGGTTTTGTTTTATAAAGCAGCATTTTCATATAAATATGGGTGTGATCAAATATAGAATTGCATGGAATAGAGAGGTGTTTGGTGAGCAGGTCTTCCAACAGTGTGTTGGAATCACCATAGGCAAGACCTGGACCTGTGTTCGTTCGTTAGCTGACCTATGTTTTATATTCTTATCAAGCAGAAATTATTCAAAAATTTGTACGTGGGAAGAAAAAATATCTTGCTATGGCTTTGAATTATATCACGAAAAATAAAACACCTAGTCTCCTGCCTTTTTAGTATTGCTTATAGGAACTATAAGATTGGCCTCTGCTCGTTCTCTTCACTCTTCCTTTCTAAAGTATACATTCTTCCATTTAACATCTTTATCAACACGTGTTATATCATTCTTATCTGAAATACTTTATTTTTATGTCTCAACACACGTATAACAATTGTTTTGTGAATAACTACAAATAGTACATAGTTCTAATGTGTATGTACAGTCAGTCAGTATCCTATAATCATACTAACATAACGGCTGCAACTTCGGGATAAAATAGTTCATCAACAAATTTATTTTCCCTGTTTCCTCAGAGAGCAATTATGAGAATACATTCCCTTCCAAAACATGTCATATTTTTCGTCCATTATATTGATTGGCTTACCTATGTCATCAAAGTGAAACGGCTAAGAACAGTGATCAATTTCAAATCTCATAGAAAATTAAAAAAAAATAAGAGTAGGAGAAACTCAGGCCCCTGAACAAACCAGAAGTGGAAATAAGTGCCTAGACGAGCGGTTACGCCTGCCTTGAGCCCTTTATCTTGACCGGGTAAATGGAGAAATCCACAGTCAAAATCATTGTGCAAAGAACGACATCGTTGGGTATAAAACATAATAATCAACATTTTACCCATGACAGGTTCTATCATAACATTTGTCACACCGTGACTTTGAACGCAACCGTTCAACACCCTTTAACGTCAACTTTTTTTGGCAGCAACCAGCTTAGATTTAAAAACGTATTATACCACTTTGATGATTGGTAGGATATTTATCACGTGATTCAGATATCAAATAGCAGAAAGTCCACATCCACAACAGTGTTTGTCTACGCTTTAGTATCAGATACTAACGAATGATGGCACGTCTTATAGTAGACAGTGATGTTGTAACATGTGTTTGCTTTATTTACAGTAATACCAATCTAAAACCCGACCTAGATCGCTAAGATGTGTTGTTTGTCACCCCACCACCAATTATTCTGCCAATTTGGCCTCAAATAAGATCAAATATTCAATAGAAAGTACAATTACGTACTTGATGATTATGATGCAATGTTAATAAATTTCCACTCAGGTGTTTCATACTCCGCAGGCCAATGACTTTTTAAAATAAAATAAACCAAAGTTATTTTGTCATATTTGTATGGGGTTACCAGTGCTGCCATATTCACCAAATCTGAGAAATATACATGACAACTGCATCTTTGATGACAATGCCCCACCTTCCCTTAAAACTTATGTTTTCATTAAAAGTCCACTTACCTTTAACCATAGCATGATGTGTTGATTAACAGATACAGTATACAGATCAATGTATCCTTCTTATCTATATTCTTGATCTGAAATTGAGAAAATATGATTGGATGAAACGATCCATAATGTTTCACGTGTGTTGTCTACGTTTAACGCCTTTTGTGAGTGATGCGTCGCTGATACCTGAACTTTAACAGTAACATCCTACTATCATAGTTACTCTTCTGTAAACTGTTCACAAATTTAAGAAATCATTCCCACATATGTTAGGTAACTGCAATCCGTATAATACCCAAGATAGTTGATTAGCACAATGGCATTAGATGCTAAATTGAAAGATTCTAAGTTGAAAATGTAAAGTATCTGCTGTTTGGAACCCTTCTATGAAGAATAATTATCCTCGTAAACCCTATTAACAAATTACGTACAAAGTGAATGACTTCAGCGTCTACATCATTACCTTCTCGTATTTATTTTACAAAATCCCATTGTCACCTACACATGGTGCTTATGTCTCTCAACTGATTCGACACGCAGGTGTTTGTTCGGTATATAATCAGTTTTTCAATCGAGGTGAGCTACCGACAAAGAAGTCGATGGTAAAGGGGTTTCAACAGTCTCGATTGAAGTCAGCAGTCGTAGATTGTTCTGGCACGGAAGGCCAAGTCCTCCGAATGATCCGAATTTTTAACCGAGACTGACTAGCAAGATAATGCCACCGAGGTTTCAACCGTCTCATTTAAAGTCTGCATAAAGCAAATTGTATGGTTGTTATAATGATATCGTTATAATATAAATAAAACTTCTCATTAAGTCGAATGACAGCTGATGATTTTATTTCTTTTCAAAAATCATCTGCAAAACATCTATCTACTTTCTGAAATAAAATGCCTACATGGAAATGTACGTGAAATTATCTATACATGTACTTATATATACGCGCGTGGTTGATTATAACTGACATTATTCTAAGAATGTTATAGTAAAGATATCACTTATTCATTGCTTCTTGAAAATTGACACAAATCTTCAGGCACTGTGTTTGTAAATTAAATTAAAAAAAGATGTCACTGGAGTTTTTATAGGAGAGCGTCATCAACAAGATTAGAAGCCGTATTGTATGAAAGGTTAAGGTAACGAACAGCAATCATTCTCATAACTCTCACTTTGCCAATACAACCTAATATTAGATATATTGGTGTCTAGCGTGTTTCACACTGATTGTTAGACAGTTCTTGACAAACTGATTTTGAGTATGTATCGTATAATTCCGTTTACCTGATGAGGATAGAGGTTTCGCAGCGGGTGTGACCAGTTGACAGGGGATGTTTACTCCTCCTAGGCACCTTATCCCACCTCTGGTGTGTCCAGGGTCCGTGTTCGTCCTATTATCTATTTTGTATTGCTTATGTTAGTTATCAGATTGATCACTGTTCGTCATCTTCACGTGATCTATAAGCAGTACAAAATAGAAAGCAGGTGAAACACGGTTTCATGAACATTGTAGTGGGGAATGGGTTGTGTAGGAGACGTAAGAACACCTGCTGATCAGTCGCATCTGTGATGATCCCACTATATTCACCAAGTAAATGAAATAATGTTCTTTCACAAGAATGATACTCTTTGACAGTTCTGGTAAATGGAGATATTTTATATGCATGAAACGTATACATTAGTTTTAAAATGAATTATTTTCGTATTTGTTTAAGTATGCAACGAAAACCACTCTGAAGGGTGGACGATAATTTCGTCTTCAACGGATATTTTGCTAAGAATTGAATGAAATATTTCTGTTCTATTTTTCATTTATATTCCTTTATCAAAGGAATATGATTGACATCCTTTGCATGTTTTCTTTTAATCATTTTTATTGAAAAGAAACTAAACATGAAAAAGCAATGATCTTTTTTGCCGCCATAAATGTTAGCATGAACTATTCAACTTTAGACCTGCCAAATACTAGAAGTGTTTGGATTAAGTATCCATGTCAATCATCTATGAAATGATTCATTAAAAAAATAAAGTCATTCTCATCTGACATGTGGTGTTTTCTGCATCAAATCTTTATCAATGCTAAAATCAGAAAATGGAGAGGTTTAACACATTGTGATATTGCAAGTCTCAAAATTGAATTTTCACATTAAGTGTAGGTAATAAAGTGTTATGCATTGTCTGCGGCGAATAAAACCATCAGTCTGTGATGTGAATAATCCTAGCGTCATGATGTTTATAACCGATGTATGGCATATGATTAAACCTTCAACGACAATAATATTGTGTAGCTGTCCTTGCTTTATGTAACGTGCAGCATATCATACTGCTGTTTGTATCTATGGCTACTGAAAAAGCATCGATCAGCGGAAGTCCTCATTTCCCATAAGAAGAGTCAATGAAGAATTCATATTTAGTAATAAGTTAAGAATGTAGGTAGCATGAAGGTAGGTGTTATAGTTATATGTCTTAGACTACGTGAACTATAATACAGCACTTGCTAATGATGCAATTCAGATACTACTTTTTGAAGGCCTTCAATCAGGTTATTCGTCAAAGACATTAGTTCTAACTACATGAATTGTCGCAGCCTACAGATAATTATCCGCATAGAACTAAACATTTGATAATATATGTCATGTAGCACTACGTGGCTCTCCAGGGGTGCATTTAAGGTCACCTGAGTAACTCGCGTAACCTATGGGTACTGTTCTGCGCCGGTTGTCGTGCGTCGTACATCAACAATTGAATGGGTTTATACGTCAATCTTTAAATGATGTCATATTGTGGTGAAAGGTGAAGATAACGAACAGTGACCAATCTCATAGCCCCTATGAGTAATACAAAAGAGATAGCTGATCAAACACGGACCCTGGTCACACCAGAGGTGGGATAAAGTACCTAGGAGAACTATGAATCCCCTATCAACCGGCCACATCCGCCGTGAGCCCTATATCCTGGTCAGGTAAGCAGGGTTAAGCGTATTAAAAATCAGTGTGGCAAGAACGGCCTAACAATCGATACAGCGATGCATGTACGTTTTCCCGTTCATTGGAAATTTCTTTTTTCTATTATTGAGTCATTATGTTCGCATGCATTTTCCCTGTTAAGTATCGAACTGGAAGTTATTGAGTAGTTTTATTATGAGTCACTCTTGATAATGTTTCAGCTTTGATTGATTTCAGTTTTCAAGAGAGGACCATCTTATCGTTCAGTTATAGTCAGAAATAATTTATATTATTTTGTTTTCCTGGGCACACTTATTAAAATAATTATAGCAACGGATTGAAAACGCGATCTGCATTCTTTATGCGACTTTATACGAATAATCTCAATTGGTGTATTGACCCTTTAGTATTTCATATAAAATAATAGACACGTATTTGTCTGGGTATATAACATACATATTAGACATATGTCTGTCTAGGTATTGGACATACATATAAATCAAAAGGCTTATGAGAAAGGGACGCAAGAATTGCAGAGATCGGGAAGACATACGGTTTGATATACTTCATACAAGTACATAATATACACGTGTATATGCGGATTTTTCTTTAGAGTAAAATATACTGAAACTACGACTTGAGGGACTGTAACTCTCTGTTCTGAAATTTCTGGATCCGAAAATAATTGCAAATAATAATTATAATTTAATCAACTTTGGATATGTATTTTCCACTTACTCACTTCATTCCAAGTTTTAAATTTTTGTGTCACTAAACCTGAAAGTTAAAGGAGAGGGAAGGGGAATTTTGATTTATATGTGGTTTGATATACCATTTTAATTAGCATAATTAAGAATTATGTTTTCATTTTACAAGTACCTGTTTATTTTCCTTTCGATTGATCAATAAACATTCCTGCCCCAGACTTGTTTAAATAGTCGCATCTAAACACGTTACGGTCATAACCAGGTTGATATAGAATTAAAATTCCTTAAAAAAAAAATTAAAAAAATGATAGGATTATTCACCGTATTAGAATTTGCAAAATCAAAAAAATATTGAAGATATGATCTTTGTAAACATTCAAAGGATAAAAAATGGAAAAAAAAAATATGTCTCATATTTAAATCTGTGTCCCCCTGTACTTGTTTAAAACGGTAAATAAGTTTGTGTAAGTCTATCACTTTGAATTGTAAGAGCGTTATTCCTTTTGTGTGTAATTCACGGGGGGGTGGGGGGGGGTCATCCCAAATACATAGACTACACATAACACAATAGAAACCGTACTACAGTCCAGAAAGATAACATCATTCTACATACCATCTTAGCGGCCCTGGGGGAAATCATTACTGTTAATTTAAACATGGGGTTTTAACTCTCTTTCTAAGCGACATATGATCTTTAATTTGGTAGGAGCAGGGTAATCTTCGAAAAAAAATGATTTGTTACTTGATATTGATTACATAGAGCCGGCTTTTGATGTGATCATTTTCATTGTGATGATTTAAATGCCATCTTTATTCAATGCAATACAAGTTGTAACTGTTCTACATAAATTAAAGTA
Organism: Ostrea edulis; assembly: GCF_947568905.1. Taxonomy (NCBI): domain Eukaryota; kingdom Metazoa; phylum Mollusca; class Bivalvia; order Ostreida; family Ostreidae; genus Ostrea; species Ostrea edulis. The sequence continues at coordinate 7,457,188 of NC_079171.1, read as the reverse complement.
CAATAACACAGAGTTGGTTGAATATCAATAATCGCATTGTATCAGAATGAATCAGAAGCAATAAACCTATTTTCAAAGAAGCAGAAAATGTCAATTCATGAATTAATGTATTCCTGATAGTAGTATGTTCGTAATCTAAGATGAGTCAAGTTTAGGTCACAATTTCCGAAAAATGCTAGGAAGAGGCAGTGAACAATTGTCAGATTTGTCAATAATTTCAAAATACACTAATTTGATAGCAAATCCTCATTCAATATTGCTTTATGAGCGGGCGCATTATGAAAATGTTTTCAGTAATAAGTTATCTGCATTTTCTCGTGGAAACCGTGGAGTGTGAGTTGTGTCCATCAACTTCGAATGAAAATCAAACAAATATGCCTGGTTATATGACATACATATTAGACAAGTATCTGTCTGGGTATAAAACATGCATATTAGACACGTATATGTCTGGGTATAGAACATACATATTAGACACATATATGTCTGGATATAGGACATACTTAGTACACACGTATATATCTGGTATATGACATGCATATTGTGGGTATATAAATGCACATTAAACACGCATCTGTTTGGGTATAGGCCATACATATTATACATGCATTTATCTGGGTATAAAACAAACATAGTTGACATGTGTCTGTCTGTCTATTGGACATACATATAAATCAAGGTTTATAAGAAATGGAAGCAGAAATTGCAGACATCGGGAAGACATACGGTTTGATATATTTCATACAAGTACGCAATATCCACTTGTATAAGATTTTTCTTTTAGTGTAAAATATACTGAAACCCCCAACTGAGGAACACTAACCCTCCGTTCTGAAATTTCTGGATCCGAAAATAATTGCACATGATAATTATAGTTTAATCAGCTTTGGATATTTACTTTGCACTTACTCACTCCTTTCCAAGTTTTAAGTCTTTGTATCACTCAACCTGAAAGTTTAAGGGGAGAGGTGGGGGGATTTGATTTATATGTGGTTTCATATACTATTTTTAATTAACATAATTAAGAATTCGGTTTTCATTTTACAAGTACCTGTTTATTTTCCTTCCCATCGATCAATAAACATCCCTGTCCCAGACTGGTTTAAATAATCACATCTAATCATGTTACGGTCCTAACCAGGTTAGAATTAAAATTCATAATAAAAGTAATGGGATTGTACATTGCATTAGAATATGTAAATGCAAAAAAAAAAAGATATTGACGATATGATATTTGTAAACCCTTCTTGGCACACTGATTTTGACTGCGGATAACTCCGTTTACCTGATCAGGATATAGGGCTCACGGCGGGTGTGACCGGTCAACAGGGGATGCTTACTCCTCCTAGACACCTGATCACACCTCTTGTGTGTCCAGGGGTCCGTGTTTGCCCAACTATTTATTTTGTATCGCTTATAGGAGTTGTGAGATTGATCAATGTTCGTTATCTTCACCTTGCATTCAAAGGATAAAAAAAAAATGAAAAAATAACTCTGCCTCATATTAAAATCTGTGTTCTGCTGAACATGTTTCAAACGATAAATAATTTTGAGTAAGACTATCACTTTGCATTGTAAGAACGTTATTATTTATGTGTACTTCACGAGGTAAGAGTTCCCAAATACATAGACTAGACCTACCACAATAGAAATCGCACTACAGTCCAGATAGACAATATCATTCTACATACCATGTTAGCGGGCCTGGGGAGAATCATTACTGTTAATTTAAGCATTGGGTTTAAACTTTCTTTCTAAGTTACACACAATCGTTGATTTGGTAGAAGCAAGGGTGACTTTCGAAAAGAAAACAAAAATGTCACTGGATATTGATTATATAGAACCGGTTTTCGATTTAATCATTTTCATTGGTACCGTGTAAGTTTTACATTGTAAGGATTTAAATGCTATATTGCATGCAATACGAGCTGTAACTGACAAATACACTGATATACATAAACAACTCTTCACGCAGTATTCTCTTCCTTTCTACACAATAAAACAATTTTAATGATAAATCAAAGTACTCGAGTAAGGCAAGAGCGGGTGAGTAGGGCATAATGATCAACACTAAAAAGAGCAGTCGAATGGTTTCGAAATTCTACTCACTGACGGTGGTCAGTTAAAATCCGTGTAATGAATATTTAGACATCACCTGACAAGGTCGCAATTAAACTACCCAATAGGTTACAGGTATAAATAAACACGAACATGTGTTATTAAAACCTTTAATAAATACAGTGATGTGTATGGAGAAGAGTATTTGAATAACAGTGTGAGGCATACATTTTCTTCTCAGATCATATCGTTGGATTTAAATTTTATTTCAAAACGTCCATACACATTATGCTTAATTTGGTGACCTATATAACTTGATACGTAAAGGAACAAGTAAAACAACAGAGAGCTGGTTGAATATCAATAATCTCATTGAATCAGAATGAATCTGAAATAATACACCTATTTTTAAAGAAGCAGAAAATATCAATTCATGAATTAGTGTCTTCCTGATAGTAAATATGTTCGTAATGGAAGCTGTCAAGCTTAGAGGTCACCATCTTCGACAAATAACAGACACTTAACTGTCAGATTTGTCAATAATTTCAAAATATGCCAATTTGATAGCAAATTCGCATTCAACATTGTTTTATGAGCGGTTGCATTACGAAAAGTGTTTCAGTAATAATGTAATCTGCATTTTCCCCGGCGGAAACCATGCAGTGTGACGCAGTGATCCATCAGCTTCGAATGAAAATCAAAGATTTTACTATCAACACTTTTCAAAATCATTTTTTCCAGGTATGAAATAAAACAGAATGTCATGATTATAAAAGATGTAGTTAAATATTTATATGAAATGGCCCCTAATATCTTTATACAAATAAATGTTCTTTCTCCATGTTAAAATGTAAATGATTCAACTAATTAACATTTTCACTTTTATGATTGAAATGTTACACAGCGCATAAATTCACCACAAACGGTATATAATTGAGTTTAAGGTGGATATTGTCCTCATTAGCTGACATTTCCATAGGCATTTGGCCCCACCCATGCTTTTACAGATCTGGGGATAATCCGATATATAGACGATATTAGGTACAGTCAAATCATTTAGGATATGGATGTATGTTATCAAAGAAACTTTTCATAACGGACATACATATTAAAGACCCAATTTTATGTTAACACCCCCAAATGGTAAGCCGCCTGTCATTCAAACATTTAACAATATATCTCAGGTGGAGTTACGTCTGCAGAGAGTGTGATCTGGAGAGACCCAAAGATGTGTTTTGATAGCAATAACATTCAATTAGTACCGGTATTATTTAGATCTTAAGGACACCCAGTGTACCTGAGTTTTGATAGCATGAACATGTCCACAACTGCAATTTTTTCGCAATTATTAACAATGCAATTTTAGTTTAATTGTATTATTTTCTCTTCTACATACATGTATTATGAATTACACAATCAGAAATCAAACAATACTTTACACATTAATTCTAAAACTTGTAACTTACTGACATAATTTATATTATCATTTTTATGATAGCTCTATATTCATAAAAGAAGTTATTCATTCAGCCAATGAATGAAAGTAGAGAGAGAGAGAGAGAGAGAGAGAGAGAGAGAGAGAGAGAGAGAGAGAGAGAGAGAGAGAGAGAGAGAGAGAGAGAGAGATGGTGGGTGTAGACTGTGTTTCAGCTACCGTTAGAGATACAACCATTATACAAACACTATCACCAATGGAACTCTGCAGAGGCCCATGAGACATGTCCTGTGTATATCTAAGGTATATAAAACACCCTGATCTTTTGACCAGGTAAATTAAAGTTAAATAACAGTGAACATAGTTGAGCTCTGCCCACATCAAGTGATCCATGAAGAAACCGTACGGTATTATGTTTGGGTTTTTCAACAAATATATGTCCGGGTATAGAACATATACATTATACAAATATACCTCAGGGTATATACCATATATATAAGACACGTGTCTGTCTGGGTATAGGACATACATATTAGACACGTTTCTGTCTGGGTATAGGACGTACATATTAGACACGTATCTGTCTGGGTATAGGACATATATATTAGACACGTTTCTGTCTGGGTATAGGACGTACATATTAGACACGTATCTGTCTGGGTATAAGACATACATATTAGACACGTATCTGTCTGTGTATAGGACATACATATTAGACACGTATCTGTCTGTGTATAGGACATACATATTAGACACGTATCTGTCTGTGTATAGGACATACATATTAGACACGTATCTGTCTGTGTATAGGACATACATATTAGACACTCATCTGTCTGGGTATAGGACATACATATTAGACACGTGTCTGTCTGGGTATAGAACATACATATTAGACACGTATCTGTCTGTGTATAGGACATACACATTAGACACGTATCTGTCTGTGTATAGGACATACATATTAGACACGTATCTGTCTGGGTATAGGACATACATATTAGACACGTATCTGTCTGGGTATAGGACATACACATTAGACACGTATCTGTCTGGGTATAGGACATACACATTAGACACGTATCTGTCTGGGTGTAGGACGTACATATTAGACACGTATCTGTCTGGGTATAGGACATACACATTAGACACGTATCTGTCTGGGTATAGGACATACACATTAGACACGTATCTGTCTGGATATTGGATATACATATTAGACACGGACAGCAAGGGAGGCAGGAATTGCAAAGAGATCGGGAAGACATACCGTTTAATATACTTCATATAAGTACAAAATATCCACGTTTATATGTAAAGTTTTCTTTAGAGTAAAATATACTGAAACTCCTATCCGAGAGACAGTAACCCTCCGTTCTGAATTTTTTGGATCCGAAACTAATTGTACATGATATTTATAATTTAATAAACTTTGGATATGTACTTTGTATTTACTCACTTCCTTCCAACTTTAAAAATGTTGTATCAATCAACCCGAAAGTCTACGTCAAAGAGGAAGATTTTTTTTATTTATATATGGTAACTCACATACGCCTGCGATGCCCTTTTTTATTAACATTATCAGAAATTCGGTTGCATTTGACAGGTACCTGTTTCATCTCATTTTCATTGATCAATAATCATTCCTGTCCCAGGCTAATTTAAATCATCCCATTTGAACACGTTGCGGTCCTAACAAGGTTTATATAAAATCAAAATTCCTAATGAAAATGATGGGATTATTGATCGCATTAGAATGTGCAAATGAAAAACAAAATGAACGTATGATCTTTGCAAATATTCAAAGGATAAAACAAAAATGGACTAATCGTTCTGTCCCTTATTTAAATCTGTGTTCTCCTGTAATGTTTAAAACGACAAATAATTTGGAGTAAGACTATCACTTTGCATTGTAAGAGCGTTGTTTATTTTTGTGTACTTCACGGGGTAAGAGTTCCCAAATACATAGACTAAACCTAGCAAAACAGAAACCGCACCACAGTCCAGAAAGATAACACCATTCTACATATAAAACTTATACGGTACCAATTTTAATGCACCAGATGCGTATTTCGACAAATAATGTCTCTTCAGTGATGATCAACCGAAATGTTTGAAATCCGAAATAACAATAACAGTTTTAGAGCTGGTTTTAGGGAAAAACAGTTTACAAATAGTGGAGTCAAATTCGTCTAATGATAAGACCTATACGTGAGGGAGATAATCCTTAATTTGTAAACGAATTTCTAAATTTCATTACAGAAATTAAATATGCATCCGTATGTTAAAGCTAGTAACGAAGTACTTAGCTACTGGGCTGTAGAGACCCTCGGGGACTAACAGTCCACGATCAGATGCCTCGACCCTGGGGGCATAATGTAAAACTGATACGTACCATCTAGGGAGAATAATTACTATTAATTCAAACATGGGGTTTAAACTTTATTTCTAAGTTTAGATACATACTAGCTTTAGTTTGTTAGAAGCAAGGGTGGTCTTAAAAATGCCACTCGATATTGATTACATAGAACCGGTTGTTCGATTTAATCCTTTTCTTTGTGAGGATTTTAATAATATCTTTATTTAATGCAATACAAACTGTAACTGGCAATCCCATTGAATCAGAGTGGACCTGAAGCAAAAAGTGTTTTTTTAAACAGGCAGAAAAATATCAATTCATGAACTATAAATTGTCGATGTATCAAACTTGTAAGTCACCAGTGCCGAAAAATGCGGGAGAGAGGCAATGAGCAAGTGTCAAATTTGTAAATAATTTCAAATTGTACCAATTTGATAGCAATTTTTCTTGCTACATTGCTTTATGTGCACTAAGAAGGGCGTTTCAATAATAATGTTAGGCACGGATACTTTCTCAGATCATATCATGGGATTTAAATTTTATTTCAAAACGTCAATGCACATTATGTTTAATTTGGTAGAAGCAAGAGCGACCTTCGAAATAAAACCAACTGATTTATCACTCGATATTGATTACATAGAACCGGTTTTTGATTTGATCCTTTTCATTGCAAGGATTTAAATAACAGTTTTATTTAATACAATACTAGAATTGTCTGCATAATTGTAAGTCTGTTCGTAATCGCCTACGTATCAAACTTTGAGATCACCAGTTCCGAAAAATGACTGGGGAGAGGAACTTAATAATTGTGAGATTTGTAAATAATCTTAAAATATGCCAACTCGATAGCAAATTCTCATTCAACATTGCTTTATGAGCGGGTGCATTACGAAAAGAGTTTCAGTGATAATTTATCTGCATTTTCTAGTGGAAATCGTGTAATGTGAGTTGTGGTCCTTCAACTTCAAATGAAAATCAAACTTTTTACAACCAACATATTTTTATTTGACTTCATTCAGGTACGAGATATTCCAGAATGTCATGATTATAAAAGATGATGCAATAAGTTAAATGGCCCCAATATATCAATAAAATACATAAATGTTCTTGCTTCAGGTTAAAATTTGCATGATTCAACTAATTAACATTTGGAATTTTATGATTTAAATGTCACATGGCGTTTGCATTCGCCACATACGGTATATGACTCTGAGTTTAAGCTTGAGACTTTCCTCATTAAATGACACTTCCAAAGGCATTTGGCACCGCCTATGCTTTTTCAGGTCTGGGAATATATAAACGATAGTTGGTACTGTCAAATCATTAAGGATATGGATGTATGTTATTCCAGTCCCACACCCATTTTGTTCTGATCTGAGATATATGTCTTTCTGTGTTTGTGGGGAGTGGGTGGGATTGTCATGATCTATGCCCCAGGTGCCTGTGATATATACAATATGCATGTACATACATATGTTTATCATCCAATAGACTAAGTTTAGATCAATTGTATTTGTTTACATAGATATGTAGTTAGCATTATCAGAAATAAACCGATGTTTCTGAATCCAAATTTTCTGAACTTATAATTACATATTTCCATTGTTTACATTATATGGAAAGTGGAATCAAATCACAGTGAAAATTGGACTATATAGTATCTTATTTACAAAGTACCATTTTTATCCATCCGGGATAAATCACAGAAATTCATATAAAATACAGAAGCTTGTGTCACGCTTTAGATGGTGACATCATACTTCATAAGAGGTGATTTAACGATATATTAAATGAAAAGTCAGTGTAATGAACTAGATTGATTAGTAACCGAGTGACATCTCCATTTGTTCATGAAAAAGTAAAAAAAAATGATATTGAATAAAATTAAGGCGTATTGCGACAGGAAATCCAATGAAAATTTTAAATTTACCATTTGAACGCCACAATACCATGCGCAGTTTCAAAAAATATGGCCAATGCGAAAACGCATGTTGTATGAGAGAAAAAAAAAGCAACTTAACATTGAGAAATCAATGACAATTTAAAAACTCTTCGTAGCACTAATACCAAACTGTGATATAGTTTTACATATATTATTTAGTAAATTATAAAAATAATATTCAAAGTACACACGCATAAACAGATACATCGAAGTATACAAATTTAAAAGTCGGTTAATTGAGAATCTGTATCTGTCATTATATTAATGGCCGATTTGTTTAATCCCCACTCACTACGTTGGTCTTATATTGGTTTATTAGAAAGCCAATACATAGACAAAGAGAGGTAACTCTGAAATAGTAAGTGTTTATGAATTAAGTAACTGTTCCCATCAGTTCTTTGATAAAAGGTGAAGATAACGAACTGTGATCAATAACCATCATACAAAGAAGCATAATCCATAAAAAGGAAGCTCTTGTTTCTGCAAAATATTTTCAAAGTACACTTTCATCAACTATTAAATCCAGTGATACAAAATTCAAAGTGATCTGTCACTGCCTAGTTTGTTTTACCTCCACTCACTACACGAGTTTTATTTTGAGTTAATTAGACAGTAATTTAAAAATACTTATAATATATTATGGAATAGTTTTACAGATATTGTTTTGTAAATAATAAAAAAGCCATCCAAGGTACACAGTCATAAACAGCTACATTGAATTATACAAAATTCAAAATCCGTAAATTAAGAATCTGCATCCATTGCTTATACTTAATGAGTCCCAGGAGCTACCATTTTTCATAGTATACTGTTTTTGACTCCTTTGTTTGATATTGGTAGGATTGGTTAACTATATATTGTTATCCGAATGGTGACTGTTATCAGCCATAATATTATCCATCTCATTGCGATCCAGCACCTCCCAAATGCACCAATATAGTGAAGTAGAACTGTGTTGTAGTAGCATACATATGCTCCGTATGAGACGTAAAGGTTGTCCCATGGATTAAAAATCAATAAATATAGATAAATAAGGACCATCGTGTACCAACACATCTGATGACTGTGGTACTGTCTTTTGATGACCGGAAACATATCTGGGGTCATATGTCATCAATCATAATAAAATAATGAAGTAACGTATATTCATTAAAACGAAATAAAAAGTGAAAAAAATGTATTTTTTATCTATTTAAATTTTTTAATGATATTTTTTTTTAAATTTATTAAGTAAGTAAATAATTTTTTTTTTAAAAAAAGTAATAAGAAGTAAATTTAAATTGAATATTTAAACTATTTATTATTTATTTGGATTTTAATAGAAGGTGATATTCAGTAATAATTAGTAATACTAGAACCTCGGTCTTTTAATTGGCGATATAACTTCATCTCTATTATGAATTATGCCAGACGATGGGCTAAATATGAAAAAGAAGAACTTGATACATTGTCAGAATGGGTTAAAACCATAAGAGGGATATAAAAATCCCGCATTAGACACATGAAAAAAAAAGTACGTACCATATATCCTTCTGTGTTTAGTACCAAAAGTGATAAAGTAATTAAATAGGTTGTATGAGGAATATGTTTTGGTTCCAGCTGACAAAGCTAGTAACAACATTTTCTTTCTTTGCAAGGCTCATTATTACAACTGTATTTTAAACGAACTTGGCATTAATTCCACTTTTGGTAATAGTGCTTATATTCCTAGTGCCCTTTCAAAAGATGAAATTCTTCAACACCATGTTTCAGTTTTAGACACATTTAATATCTCAGTCAATGGGTCGAATGAATATGAGTTACCGTACTTATACTGGATTCCTAAACCATATAAAAATCCTTACAAAGATACATTGCTAGATCCAGTAAGTGCTCTACCACGCCCCTATATTTGCTCCTCACGAAAATATTAACAGCTGCGAAGGAGAAACTTCAAATTTACTGTGCAACTATATATGTCATAAATGGTGTTAATCAAATGTGGATTCTAAAAACAATCTAAATAATTTTTTAGTAAACTTGAAAGCGCAGAACTTTTCTCAAATCAATAACATTAAAACCTATGACTTTTCAACACTATACACGACCATTCCTCACGATAAATTAAAGACTAGACTTTTTGATATCATAGACAGTTGCTTCTTCAACAAAAATGGAAAACGGAAATATTCATATCCAGTGATACAGTCATTCAAAAACTTACTTTGTTAAACACAACTCTGATTCCACGCACAAGTACTCTGAAGTTGAAATCAAACATATGCTAGAGTTCCTCATTGGTCTTCGTGGTCTTTGGTGATCAGGTCTTCCAACAGTATGTTGGAATTCCCATGGGCACGAATTATGCTCCTTTGTTAGCTGACCTGTTTCTATATTCATATGAAGCAGAGTTTATTAAAAAAAAACTTCTACGTGAGAAGAAAACATATCTCGCTGTGGCCTTCAACTCGACATTTCGATATATCGTTGACGTTTCGTCTATTAACAATAATAACTTTCATTCATATGTCGATTTGATATTTCCCTGTGAGGTCGAAATAAAGGGCACCACAGAGTCGTTCACTTCTGCTTCATACTTAGATATCTTATTGAACGTAGACATTAAAGGCAAACTGACATTTAAACACCACATGCAGGTGGTAATGGAATATTGTTACATAGATATGGGAAGTTGACGATGGAGAAGCTGAAATCACCCCGTTTGTCACACAGTTGAGTTGTCATTTTGCCGTTAATTTCTTAATGTGTATTTTAAATAATATATCTAAATATGAAGAAGAAGTTGACGCATATGTGGTGTCTTTAATTCGATCACACAGATAACATGAATATTTCTAGGTAAGTCATTACTATAGAAAAGATTTTATATTAAACTAGCATTGTGATATTATGTTCCGCCTTCAAAACCATTGTGACACCATTTGGAATGAAACACGCTAGCGAATGAACATCTGTACTTTTTTTTTTAATTTCTAAACATACTGTCGCCGTGTGACAATCCTAAGCCGTTCTAACAATTGGCATGAAACACGTCAGAGAGCATTTGACCTAATGATAGGTTGTATTGGCAAACTCGATCGTCATAACCATAGCATCTGCAAAATGCTGATTTTAAACGAGACTGTTTTAAACTCCGTCTACATCAACTTGTTTGTCAGTAGCCTACTTCAATTTCAAAATTCAATACTGACAATAGGCGGAACAAGCTCTTGTGTATCGAGTCAGCTGAGAGAGATAAACACCATATGCAAGTGGCAATGATATATTGCTACACAAGTATTGATATGTTAAGTTGACGATGGAGAAGCTGAAATCACCGTTTATGTGTTTTATTTCGATCTCGCGGGATATATCAAATCGACATATGAAAGAAAGTTAGTATTGTTAATAGATACATCTTCGTCAATATATTTAATGTAAAACTCATGCAGTACCAATTTTGATTCACCAGATGCGCATTTCGACAAATAATGTCTCTTCAGTGATGCTCAAGCCGAAATTTGGGAAATTGTCAGAGCTAAAAGGAAAACTAGAATGCCAAAAATTGGCGTCATATTAGTCCAATGATAAAGCTATTCATGAGGGAGATAATCCTGAATTTTGAAATGAATTTGTAAATTGTATACCAACATTTAAATATACATCCTTATTTTTAAGCTAGTAATGAAGTACTTGGCTGTAAAGACTCTCGGGGACTAATAGTCCACCAGCAGAGGCCTCTAACCATGGGTCGTAATGTAAACATGAAATGTCGAATTATAACCCACAGCAAAAGATGTTTTTCCTTTCACGTAGAAGTGTCTGAATAAATTCTACTTCATGAAAGGTGAATTTAACGAACAGTGATTAATGTTGGTATGTATGTTATGTTATATGAATATAAAAACAGGCCGGTGGGCATGCAACAGAAGATTTAAAACCCTAAGTAATTTTAAACGACATCTACAGCTGGATATATCCTCAAAGAAAACATCAGTATCAAAAGCAGTCCATTGAAAGAGCTTTCTTCATAACGTGTTCTACAAAGCTTATCAGAAAGTTGATGAGGGCAGTAAACTAATACATAAACACGGTTTCTGAGTTACTTCTCTTTGTTCATGCCAATTCTCCTGTCCTTGCCTTTCTGTATGATAATCAACTGTAACCCACGGTGAATACATATAAATGATATGTACCAATAAAGGAAACAGAGTGTGATCATAAGATATGCATTGATCCACAAGAGAATTTTGATTATTTACATATCCGTATTATTGCATTGATGATGTATGCTTATTCAATATTCAATGGATTTATTAACTTAACCTTCAATTTTGCTTATCATTTTTGGCACACTGTTTTCCCCTACAATAGCTTTAAATCTTCATTCTTATTTCGGATTTCAAACATTTCGGTTGAGCATCACTGAAGATACATTATTTGTCGAAATGCGCATCTGGTGCATCAAAATTGGTACCGTATAAGTTTTACATAATAGGGCACCATACTGTGGTTTGAGTGGGCGAACTGTCACAATATCACGAATTACGTCACATATTACGTTGTATGAGTGTTTTCAGCGGGTGAAATGTCACAATATCATAAATTACGTCACAAATTACGTTACATGAGCGTCTTCACATCGGCTGTCATGTAACTAATCTATCCATTTGCCATCTTCAATGTGCATGATTTGTAGCCTCCAATATTATTCGTAAGTTTCCCTCCGGTTGGGGAGTAACAAGTTTTACTTATATGTATAACTAACGTTTTATTGTGCATGTTTACAAATATGAAAAAAATAATTAATTTCTAGTAATCAGTATATCACAAGTTTTGCAATTTTTGCAGAACATTTTGAGGTTGAGCACATGGGGTCTAAAATGAATGATCAAAAATATCTCTTAAAGGAACATAACAGTCTTTAATTTGGGTATAATAAGTTTGATTTCTGTACCAAAGCTGATAATCTAAAGATTGCACATAAGGCAAATCTTTGATATCTCGAAGGATAATCCGAGGGACACCAACCAATCTATAGGAGCCTGTGTCCCTTATATACTCCATAGAGTGGCACCTTTTTATACTGACACCTTTTCATACCGGGCGACGTGTCAGCCAGTATTGTTTCGTTATTGTGTATATTCAGGAAGGAACATACATCGAGCGACAAGTATCCTCGGAGACATATTATCCACCAGCAGAGATACAAACTCGATGGTTAAATGCAAGGTGAAGATAACGAACAGAGATCAAGCTCATAACTCCTATAAGCAATACAAAATATATAGCTGGGCAAACACGGACCCCTGGACATGCCAGAGGTGGGATCAGGTGCCTAGGAGGAGTAAGCATCCCCTGTTGACTGGTCACACCCGCCGCGCGATCTATATCCTGATCAGGTAAACGGAGTTATCCGCAGTCAAAATCAGTGTGCCAAGAACTGCTTAACAAATCGGTATGAAACACGTCAGACAGCAAGTTGTAGGCCTATGTTCAGCGCTTATGGCCATTGAGCAGGGAGGGATCTTTATCGTGCCCTTTTTTTAGTTGTAAGATTTTTTGAAAAGCCAACATCAAATTTATGTTCCAGCTGCACCCCTCCCCCCTTCAGTTTGGAAAACGATGGTACGTCCCTGTACATAATCCCAAATTATAAAATATGCACACATATTCGATTGTTCAAACACATTTTGGCTTATGAGCCTGCATTAATTATCCAATTGAAGTATACATAATTTTAATATCTATATACCATGTGGATGTACCGTGTTGACCTACATGTACTTAAAATATAATAACCTTTGAAATCATAAAACAACTACGTTTCGTAGGAGAAGAGGTGTCAAATATATACATAGGCCTATATAGATACAAATATATTTTGTTGATGGAGTGATATGTTTGATGTAGTATGCAGTGCCAAATGGTATAGTACAGGGAAATTTAACTGCCTCTGCCAACATGGTCATCTCTGTTACCTCCCAACTCCGCTTGTGTATTTTCTTTGCGTTCTTTTCATTCATTATTTTCGTCCAGACGACAAGTAAAAAAAAAAATAAAAGAAAGTATGATGTACACATGCTCAGGATGCGGTAACTAAGCACGTAAGCTTAGTTGAAAACTTAGTCGAGTAGTAACGTACGCATGTATTTACGTTGTTTCGTGAAATGCGGTTTGCGCTATACTAAGATTATACGTAACTAGATTTACGTAATCGGCGTAAGACTTAGTTGAAAATTTACACTTATTGATTAAACGGCGTCCTGCCCAGTAATACATGGGTGTCAGGTTCAATTCCCAGATGAGCTATACATGTTCTTCTTCCCCTTACATATTTTTAGCACATACTATTCTTGACAATTCAATTTGACATTATAACACTTTATCAGTGTTTTATTGTAGTACAGTGGATATTTAAATGCTTGTTGTGAGTGTTATTAATTGTAAACAAGCCTGTGATCTTGGATATGAAGATCTGGACATTTGGAGTCATTCTGTGCTACAGTACTACACATCTAGGAAAGTACTCAATAATAATGTAACACTGTGCTCTAAATCATGTTTATCTATAATACACATATTGAAAAATTGCATGCATATTGAAACACAAAATAAACAAACAAAATAAGAATAGTAACACAGTCAAATTAGTCCACAAAAGATTGCATAAAGACAACTAGTAACACAGTCAAATTAGTCCACAAAATATTATATATATATATAAGTAGTAACACAGTCAAATTAGTCCACAACAGATTGAATATAGATAACTAGTAACACAGTCAAACTAGTCCAAAAAGATTGTCTATATATATATAATTAGTAACACAGTCAAATAGGTCCACAAAAGGTTGTATATAAATATATAACTAGTAAGAGTAAAAGTAGTCCACAAAAGGTTGTATATTATATATAGATAGACAACTAGCAACACAGTCAAATTAGTCCACAAAAGATTGTATACAGATAGATAACTAGTAACACAGTCAAATTAGTCCACAAAAGATTGTATACAGATAGATAACTAGTAACACAGTAAAATTAGTCCAAAAAAGATTGTGTACAGATAGATTACTAGTAACACAGTCAAATTAGTAATTAGTATATGAAAATTAATATTTTTGCTCTAAACACGATGATACAGATATTGTAAGATATAATTAGTAAACAGCAGTGAGAGACTAATTCTCTATCAGTTAAACTCACAAACATAAGTACATTACACATCACAAACACAAAGTTGTAATTAACAATGAACTGTAATCAACACATGGCTGTAATGTACACAATACTGCAATTAACAAGGATATGTAATTAACAAGGAACCGTTGTTAACAAGCAGTTGTGATTAACACACTGATGTAAATAGCACTGAAGAGATGTGTAATTAACACCGTTTTGATAGATGTAATTAATACTGTGTAGAGATGTGTAATTAACACTGTACTTATAGATATTGAATTTTCTTCACTTTACCAGTGGACCACTCAGCCACAAAGAGGTTGTCTCTGATGTCCACACATAAATCCCATGGTTCGCGTAAATCGCAGTGAATGTAACAGAGGAACTGTCCGTCCTGATCTAGGATATGGATACAGTTATTGTCTGCTGTTAGGATGTGACTCTGGCTGTCTGTAGTGATGCCGCGTGGATTAAACTGTTGCTTGGTATTAGGGGGGTGACCAGTGTATCGAAATCGAAGTTTCCCTGACTGATTGACCACCACTACTGCACTAGCTTCATTGTCAGCCACACATATATCCAGGTTCCTGTTCTCACTGATGTGCTTACTGCAAGGACCAGATGAATAGAGAGCACGCCGCTGATCATCAAACTGAATGTTTTGTATCTCTGTGGAACCAGAGTAACGGACAACTTTGGATTGTTTGTAATTATCACTGTTCATGGTAACCAGGAGATCGTTACACGCGGTACAGCAGACATAGCGAGGTCTCCACCCCTGTAGTGTGATCACGTTCTGTATTTTTTTATTCTTAACTAGGTTTAAAGTTCTTTTATTAGGGTCAGAATAAACAAGATATCCGTCCCGTGTCACGGTTATGTCCTCTGGCTGTCTCCCTGACTTTGTTTGTATTGATGTCAGTAGTTTACTCTGGAGGTTGAGGAGCTTCGTGATATCGTTATTCCCGCATGTCCAGATTTGATCTTCACGCATGCAGCTAACACTGTATAGATGTTCATACCCAGTGTCTATGGCGGCGGTGACGCGCGGCTCATCAAGCAGTGGTTTGACTGGAGGAGACGATACAGTTTCTGCTGACTTCATTGTGTCGCCATGTTCAGTGTTAATGGCTAATGGCGACAGAGAACCAAACATTTGCCAGAGCTGGTCTGTGTTAATTTTCCGAGGAGTGAAAATTGGCAATGTAACCCGAACTTTAGACGGTAATGTTCTAAATTCGGAATTCCTAGATTTGTAAGAAGATGTCAAGGAGACGTCGTTTGATTTTAGGATTGATTTCAAGTCGGACATGATCTGATTGAGCTCCGCCATTTTCTGTGTTATTTCTTCCGCATTTTTATTCAGGGTACATAGGTATTTGTTTTTCATCTCCTGAATGTCAGATTTTCGCTGGTTGACAATGGCGGTGATCTCCCGGTGTACGATTTCACCTTCCTCTTCGGCAGCTGTTGTCAATTTCCCGTAATTTGTTTCTATTTCACCTTTTTCAGTTTGAATATCGGACGCCAATTCTTCATATCGCGGATAAATTCTTGTCTCGAGTTCATCTAAATCCTTTTGTAAACTTTGGATTTCGTAGATGTGTTTCTCCAGAATTTCTGATAACTTGTGACCTTTGTGTTTACCGGAGGCGACGCAGGTAATACAGACAGGAATGTCACATTTATCACAGTGATGTTTACAATGTTCATTGGCGTGTTTCGAACATTCCGAGTAGCTGGGAGTAGACTTTCTCGGCAAATAGGACATACTATTGTTTTTTAGAGGAAGCGGAGAGGTATTTCCCAACACAGGCCTTTCATATATTTATATTACAAACTTCACAATGACCCCGTAGGGGGACAGTTTCACAGAGGTCACACAGCACGACTTCCCGAGCACTGCGTTGGGGATGCATTTCTGACGCCTGGGTCACACAAACAGTTTACTGTCAATAAAAATGGGGGTTATATTAGGTTATATAAAAGCAACATAAGATCAGTTTTGTTATACAGCACAGAAACATAGAGAACAAATAGGGAAATTAAAAGGAAACTGAGAGGATTAGAATGCAGGCTACCAAGGAAGATCATGAACATCAAATGGATAGACAGAGTATCGAACATCGAACTCACAGAAAGAACGAGAATCAAGAAATCAATGATGAAATTAAGAGAAGGTGGATATTTACAGGACATATAGTGAAGATGGATAACATTAGACATGTAAAAAGAGCACTGGGGTGGTCACCGACTGGTAAGAGGAAACCAGAAAGGCCAAATGATACATGGAGGAGGACGCTTGAAAGGGACATGAAGGAGTTGGGATACAGTTGGGGTGAATTAGAAAGAAAGGCAAAGGATAGAGCTGGTTGGCGGACCCTGTTGCAAGCCTTATGTGTTACCTAACACGAAGAGGATAAGAAAAAAAACCGGGGATCTTAATAAACGATTTTAACAGGTCTAAACAATTGACTAGGTAGAGAGAATTATGGTTTGATATAAAACATTGCGGTTATTAATTTTAATATTTCATATTAAATTTTAAGTATAAAGCATCACTATACCCCCCCCCCCCCCATTGTTCCCCGAAATATTATGTAGGTGATCAGATATATCTCATTGATCACACAAATATCGGCAAGACAATGCCAGGATGCGTATATATAATTTTTTCTAACCTGAAAATCCAACATGGCCTTCCTGTTTTTTCGACCTTCCGTCTAGTCCCATGATTAAATACCTCTGCGGTATGTTGGCCTGTATACACTATATATGTGATATCGCCTGTTTAAAGTTTGTTTGACCTGATTCGTGTTGGGTAGCTATGTCAACATTTACGTCAGAAGACTGATTTCCTTTCATCAAATATTAAATTAAATCGAATATGTATACAATGAATATTTTTATTGTACTCAGTTTATATTGAAATTCAGTCCTGTGGGTCACGAATAATTTTACATCACAGGTGTATAAAACTTGCAATCTGTGCACTATATATTACTTTAGTGTCGTCAGATACCTCATATTGTGTAACTTGACCGTATGCCAAATATGTTTGGTGAATCAATAAATAAATTAATAATGTCACAACGGAAGGGGGAGGGTCAATATGATTTCATCTCGGCTCTCCAATGAATAAAAGATGGACCTATTGGATCTACATTGATGTCACTTAATGTTTGTGTTTTTTTTACCATAAACACGTCACAAATTTTACAGGAAACACTAAACTACGGAAGCTGATAGGTACCAGGGTATAGAATTAATAGTCATTGATCTGGCGGCCGCCACTTAATTTAACCGGCAGCCGCCACTTATCTTAAAACTGGCGGTCGCCAGCTAATTTATGTTGCTGCCGCCAGTTAATTTATGTGGCGACCGCCATACAAATTAAATGACGGCCGTTACTTAGTTTAATTTGATTTATATGGCGGCTGCCATTTAATTTATATGGCAGTCGCCTTTTATGGAACTCTTCTATCTTTCTTTTTCAAAATGAAAGGGGTGCTATCCATCTGATCTCCCTCTCCAATACTTAGTAATCCGTATGTGATATACAATTAAGAGCATTGTTGTTTTTCAATTGTGCTTTTGATTTACAAAGTTATATAATTGTTCACGATATCAAATGTCGACAGATTCGCGCAAGAGCAAATCTTCATATGTACTTAGTATACCAACGTATTAGACACGTAGAACCAGGGGACTGACCCTCCACATTTTTTATAACGTTCATTTTCTGTTATTTTCATATGCAAACTAAGTTGTTGTTTTTTTCACATGTAAAATAAGATTAATTGGCGGATTTGCCCAAACCCCACTCTTTTGAAGGTAATAATGAATGATTAAAATGTAATAATGTATGAACTGACGAATTGAAGAACGAACGGAGCTCCCTCCAATATAGGAATACGAACTTTGGGTAAAATAGGCATTTTTAGTTCCTATTCTGCTTGTAGTAGAAAAACAATCGTAGCAGACAGTTTCTCCCCCGATTGTCCCTACACTTTAAAAAACGATGCTACGTGTCTGCGTACTATTCCAAATATTTCCAAAATAATCACTCAGCCATATGATTTAAATTTGCTTTTGAACTGGCAGATGTCATGTGTAAATTAAGTGGTGGCCGCCAGTTAAATTAAGTGACGGCCGCCAAATTAATTAGGTGGCGATCGCCAGATAAAATAAGTGGCGGCCGCCTCATCAATTGATTATTAATTTCGGAACATTTTGGAACATTTCTACAACAGGCTACAAAGTTAAGATCTTCATTTAATTTATGAATTCTGTACTCTCTACGGTATACTATTCACGTGTATTGTTATATGTATGTTGTAATGCATTGATTTTTATATCCTCAAAATTGTATCGGTAAGTCTACTCACCTTCTACTGCTTTATTTGTATATATTTGTAAAGATTTTATATTTATGACCGATGAGCTGTATAGCTTAAGGAAATAAAGAATCTGAATCCCAATTTGAAAAACGATGCTACATGTCTGCGTACTATTCTAAATCTTTCCAAAAGAATCACTGACCAATATGATTTAAATTGTTTTTGAAATTGGCAGTTGTCATGTGTGTATTAAGTGGCCAGTTGAATTAAGTGACGACCGCCAGCTAAAATAAGTGGCGGTCGCCAGTTAGTTCACTTGGCAGCGGTCACTTAATTTAACTGGTGGCCGCCAGTAATATAAATGTTGGTTCTGTACCCTGACACCTATCGGCTTTCGTACTAAACGGCAGTTTCAGTGAGGCTGTACCAGAAAATAAACTATACATAGTTACAACGACCGAGTGAGGGTTCTTTATCAGAAAATAAACTATACATAAATACAGCGTCTGAGTCGGGGTTCTTTATCATATTTTTTTTACACAGTTACAACGACCGATTGAGGTTTCTTTATCGTGTCAACATCTACCACGACATGATACCTCAGTTTCCAGGGTCATATCTGAGAGACCGGTGACTTTCACTTACATTGGAGGGCGCTTGGTGAGGGAACATGAACTACCTGCTAAACGACTTCAGTTATCATTTTACTTTTACACGGTAAATCATGATATAACTTTTTACATGGATAATTTACTCAAAGAATTAAAAGTGAAGAAGACATATACTTGTAAACATTTCAGGACAAGATCCAAAGTCCACTGTTTGACAGTTCCGTATAGTAAAATCAATTTTATAGGCATGTCGAATTCCCAACCCTACCCACCTGACTCCGCACTTTTTCGATCACTATCTTTATTAGTCAAGATACATTGGGTGCACTGCCTTTCCAACCATTGTTTGACAGTGCATAATATCGATGCAGTACTTATAGTTATGATTATGTTTAAATAAAGAAGGATGGGCGCTGTCCTCCAAGACCTCCAATATATTGCACGTATCCCATATTATCAGTGATACAATCCTCGGTACACAATTTGTGTTTGGACTCCTGGGTTCCCTCATGGTACTCCGGTTTCCTCCCAAAAAAACGACCCCTAGCGTCAACATCTGTAGAAGACGGTTGATAGCTAATATGAAATTATGATAACGGGCATTGATCAATCTCAGAATCACAAAAGAGTTGTGCAAACACGGATCCCTGAATATGCCAGACGTGAGATCATGTGTCCTCTGTGTCCCATGATGTGTTCTATTAGCCAATACGTACACCTTATAGAAGCGTTGTTGTGGTCATGGGCGCCTTGCTGGAAATATGAAAATGTGCTGCATGCTAAACAATCATGATTTAAATGGAATTTTAAGAAAAAGAAAAAAAAATGAATATCACCCCCTCGTAATATTTATTTTGTTTTTCAGCATTCCGAGAAATTTCCAACGATAACAAACACTATACATTATGTTTTTGAGAGAAAAAAAAATGAAATATTTTCTTTTAATCTGTTAATCCCTTTCGTCATTAAAATATTCTAAATGCTATGTTTAATATGAATGTATACTTCAGGGAATTCCTGTTTTGAATGCGAACTAGTATATTCAATATCAGTATATGAAAAACATACCTATGATAGGAATATTCAATAATTACCGTTGTACTCTCTCTCTCTCTCTCTCTCTCTCTCTCTCTCTCTCTCTCTCTCTCTCTCTCTCCCTCTCTCTTACAAAAGGTGAATTATATTTGGTCGTGGCGACATCAGCTATAGTCTAAGATTACGGGTATGTTGCGCCGGCCCAATATATTTCACAACTTTACCAAGAAGCCAAGCACTTCTGCTAATTTCAAATACACGGATTACCTAACCCCCATTGTTCTATTGAGGCGAAAAACCTTTAGAATTTACATGGAATATACAAGTCATGCATAGGTCATTGTTATAGTCATAGATCATAGTCAACATTCTTTTTATTAAAAAAAAAACTATTGAATGACAAAATATGACAAAACAGCAGATTATAGAGCCCTGTGCTAAGATAACTTATAAATTGTCTATGTATCAAAAGGGGCATGTAGCCGGTTTATGTGTTTACAATTCTTGACAAGCAATACGATAACAACAAACATGGTGTTTAAATTGTCCGATTATCAAAACCTTAAATTTTGTACATGTGTACATTCGCTCAAACAATCTAAATCCCCCCTTTCCTTCCTGACTTGAATTCCTTACATCGTGTAGTGGGTAGGTCGATACATGGATAAAATTTCAAGCTTACATATTACACCCCTATCGATTCCACGTGTCTGTTATAAATATGCAAGATGAAGATAAGGAACAGTGATCAATTTCATAACAAACCATGGTGTTAGATGCAACTAGTTCGTGAAGAAGATAATAAACAAAACAAAAATAAATATTTGAGTTTTAGTTGTTTCTATTCATATACGCTATCGATTATGAAAATTTGTATTTTCTATTTAAAAAGAATGCAGCATAGGGATTTTGAAATACTATAATCAAAGGTTTGAATATAACTTATAGCACAGCATATAAAAAATAAAAGCGGCTATTTTTTTTCGATACAATGTAACGATTTCTCAAAGTAAGGCTATTTTTAGAGATTAACCCAAAATACAATACAATTATATTCGATCAATGAAACAATTTCAAATCTGAAACAAATCTCTTAACCATTCAGCATCATGCAAGGTGAAAATAACGAACAGAGATCAAGCTCATAACTCCTATAAGTAATACAAAATAGATGGTTGAGCAAACACGGACCCCTGGACACAAAAGAGGTAGGATGAGGTGTCTAGGAGGAGGAAGCATTCCCTGTCGACCGGCAACACCCGTCGTGAGCCCTATATCTTGATCAGGTAAACGGAGTTATCCGCAGTCAAAATCAGTGTGCCAAGAACGGCTTAACAATCGGTATGAAACAATTCAGTCAGCATTTGACTCAATGCGAGGTTGTATTGACGAACTAAATCGTTATAACGATCATACAATTTGCGAAATGCTGACTTTAATCGAGACTGCTAAAACCCCTGTACCATCAACTTGTTTGTCAGTAGCTTACGTCGATTCAAAAACTAACTTTACACAGAACAAGCTCTTGCATATCGAATCAGTTGAGATATATAAACACCATATGCAGGTGATAATGGAATATTGCTACATAAATATGGGAAGTTGACGATGGAGAAGCTGAAATCATCCCGTTTTTCATACAACTGAGTTGTCAGTTTGCCGTTAATGCTTACTTTCAATAAAATATCTAAGTATGAAGCAGAAGTGGACAACTCTGTGGTGTCCTGTATTTGTAGTTCACAGGGATATATCTAATCGACATACGCATGGAAGTTATTATTGTTAATAGACAAAACGTCATCGATATATCGATATGTCGAATTGAAGGCCACAGCGAGATATTTTTTTCTTCTCACGTAGTATTTTTGAATAAAGTCTGCTTCATATGAATATAGAAACAGGCCAGCTAAAATAAGAGCAGAATTCGTACCCATGGGAATTTCAACAGACTGTTGGAAGACCTGATCACCAAAGACCACGAATATATTGTCAATGATGAACTCTAGAATATTTTTATTTCAACTCCAGAGTACTTGTGCGTGAAATAAGAGTGATGTTTAACAAAGTAAGTTTTTGAATGACTGTATCACTAGACATGAATATTTCCGTTTTCCATTTTTGTTGAAGAACAGACCATCTATGATATCAACACGTCTAGTCTTTAATTTATCGTGAGGAATGGTCGTGTATAGTGTTGAAAAGTCATAGGTTTTAATATTATTGATTTGGGGACAATTCTGCGATTTCAAGTTTACTAAAAGTTCTTTAGAATTTTTTAGAATCCACATTTGCTTAACACCACTTCTGGCATATGTAGTTGCACAATAAGTTTGAAGTTTCTTCTTCACAGCTATTAATATGTCCGTGAGGAGCAAAGATAGGGGCTTGGTAGGGCTCTTACTGGATCCAACAATGTATCTTTGTTTGTAAGGGGTTTTATGTAGTTTAAGAATCCAGTATAAGTACGGTAACTCATATGCAATCGACCCATTGACTGGAATATTAAATGTGTGTAAAGCTGAGGCATGGTCTTGAAGAATTTCATATTTTGAAAGGGTAGTTGGAGTATAAGTACGATTACCAAAAGTGGAATTAATGCCAAGTTCGTTCAAATACAGTTGTAATAATGAGGCTTAAAAACAAAGACAATGTTGTTACTAGCTTTGTCAGCTGGAACCAAAACATATTCTTCATGTAACCTATCTAATTCTTTTATCACTTCTGGTTTACTAAATATAAAGATCATAAGGCATGTTATTCTTGTAAATCAAATACTAATATTCTATGAAATATTATTGGAAAATTGTCAAAAATATCAGCATGAAGGTTGTTTTCAAAGGGAGATAATTATCGTATAATGTGCTGTAAAAGTGTTTTAACTTTGATAGGAGGTGTTTTAAAATCTGGCAAATCAACTTGGTTAGCTGTGCAGTTCCAAGGCATGCTAGACGGTATATTTCCACCAATAAGAAACGAAATACATCCTTTATTTTAATATTAAGAAGCAAATCGATCACAATTTTCTATAAAAAGTCAGCTTTCCCCAACACTTTTTACACCAATCCCCCATATCTTGACATTTTTAGATAAGTATAAGTAAATGTATGATTCTACAAAGTACAAAAGCTTGAATTTGAGTAACTTCCTTCCAAGGAGGTACTCATCATGGTTAACTTCCTTTTAAATCATGGATAAAAATATAAATATCAGCAATTTTGTCTAATCACTTCAAAAGTTATTACCTAGCTGAGTAGATACATTAATACAGAATTATATAGGACAGGCAGTAAGACAAAAATTGATATATGCACTTCCCAACTTTGCAGTTGTTGGAGGGGGATGGAGTAAGGATACTTATTAAGTAGACCCTAAAATGAACAATGATGCACAGGCTAACTGAGTAAAGTATTCTCAAGGTCAGAAAGTTATGTTCTCTTAAAGCCTCATCTTTTCGATAATGTCTAGAAAAAAAACTAGCAATCTGCTGTGAGCTTAAGAACTCTGTTAAAACAAAGCGCCTTGAGCAATCAGAATTATTTATGCTCCGCATTAACATTGACAAGTTCTCATTGTCTCCTTTACGTCCTGTCTGAACTCCAATGCTAAACCTCTCAATCAAAAAAATCTATTTCGATTTGCCATGGATCTCTTATTTTTACTTTCCAGTTTAATGCCCCATCCTTAGGAGAGATTCTGTCTACTTTCTATTTTCCGAGCAGTTACCAGATAATGTAACTTCGTAGGATGTAACCTGTGTCTCAGACACTTTTTAATACACTGTGTTTTTAAAACATCTGATATCTTAATCGTCTCTGATTGCACATTGTACTCATCCAAAATGGCATGATCATGTAGTTCTTGGTGCGAATTGAATGAAGACATGCAACATTTTTTTCGGCTAGTCCGGGTTAAGACTAAAGGGTGACCCCCCCCCCCCCCCGCTCTTCTAAAACGTTGTTACGTGTCTAGCCGTTTATCTCCCTCTCAGTTAAAAATAGAATAAATACCAAACCTGTGCTCAAACTTCACTGGATAATTCTTTCGTTTAACCTTCATAACACATGTTTATGCAAGCGAATTTCCGAGGCATTTTTTCCATCTTCGCTAGCCAAGAGTATTCGTTTAACGAACCCATGTTAGCAAAGGTGAATTTTACCCCCGTAGTCGGGGTTGTTGCTAAAAGTGGAACGGAACGGGAAAATAGTGTATGAAATAATGTTATGAGGAGGTCAGCATTTTGCAAAAATAAAAGGCTTACTATGAACGAGGGACGCAGAAATTACATCTAGAATTGACGACATCCACAGAATCCACGGTTTCATATATTTCATACTAATGCATATGCATTCTAAAGTTATCAACTCACCATGAACAAATATCAATAAAGAAAAAAAACAAACAAAAATAGCAATAATCTTACTGAAAAAGACTTGGATTTTCAAAAGTTTATATCAAATGAATACCCCCTCCCCCGAAAACCACATTGTAAAAGATAAGAGTTTTTTCAACAATTTTCTCAAAACATAGTCTTTTTAAAATCGATCTTGCTTTTATTCGTAATTTATTTCTAGAACTAATATGATACCTGTATGTATTTATGTATCACATCAAATCTTAAAGAGGACGAGTCTGGTATGTAAATAAGGTTTGCCTCATTTAGGATGAATTGATGTCAAAGTTCATACATTTACCTATATCCTGCGGATTAGTGTTAAACTCGAAGAGATACAGCGGGAAAGAAAGATTGAAATAGAACCAATGAAAACTACGTTGAAGTTTTCGATCCATAGTATGAGGAATTAACAGATATGAAATAGCTATAAGACTAACAGACAATTTATACTTGAGTGGAATTCAAAGGTCACCTCATTTATTAATCTACGTATGAAGATACAAGCATTTAGTTTAGAAATAAACTGCTAGACGTTTTTCCTATTTAGGATTGAAGTGCTACGTTTACAGTCTCTGTTAGTTAAAAATAATATATCAAACACAAGACGTTTAACTTGCTGACATAGTAAGATCATGAAATGTCGTTGTTAAATACATGTACATACCACATTTCCTTTTGTAAGTATACAGATACACGGTAGTATGATTGTGTAAATTTACATGTACCTGTGTATCAATACCGTTTTGCCCAGGGAGCCAGGTAAAGTACGTATGTTCTTTCCAGACTGTCCCCATAGGTTTCGCTGCTCGTTAACACAACTGTCAATGTCGACATTTCAAAATTCTTTGGAAACGCTTTGTAAATTCTTATACAAACGTTTAACTGCGCTTAATCAATTTATGGTGCAGAATTTCTTGTACTTTTTACCGTTGTTAAACAAATTCCCAAAATTTGAGTTTAATCAAAATAAAGTATTTTCTTCCGATTTGTTGGTGTTATCTTAGCTACATTAATCATCCTATTTCTTAAATTATATTCCGTTCAATTTCCCGTCCCGTTTTCCGTTCCGCGTTTTAGCAACATCATGTATTCGGGTGTTATAACTGACTAAAAACTAATATGTTTGTTTCACAACTTACATTCAGAAGACGGGTAGGTTTGTGAGTCACTGAATAAACGAGAAAACGTCTGCATTTTTATTTCAACCGTTTTCAACTATATACTCAGTGATATTCCAAGATCAAATGTAAATATGTTCTGTTTCAGATCTAAATCACATACTCTTCATTGTGTACAATGAGAACTATACGTTGTCACATCGATGGTGCACTATATGTCCATATTTGTAATTATACCAAAAAAAAAATTGCTTATAACACTCATATCGTTGATCTGATATTTATCAATTTGAAATTACTGGTACGTGATAGTCGAACATTGAACAGGTGTTATATTATGACACAAACAATAGTAGTACACTCACACACTACAATGGTGGTGCGCAACCGGTCAAAAAGGAGTATTTACTCCTCCTAATAGACGGAGAAGTTTCCTTGGTCCTGACAAATGTGGGCAGGGGGTGTACATCAAAAGCAGATTATGACAGACTGATGAAAAATCATATTTCCTTTTTATGTCAATACTTGTATCTCATATTGGTGTAGTTATTAAATAATGATCCTACATTTTATAATTTTGACTCCTCTTTTTGTCACTTTATTTCCCCTAAAATAGCTCTTACAAGTTTATTGTTATTTCGGATTTTCAAACTTTCGGTTGAGCATCACTGAAGATACATTATTTCTCGAAATCCACATCTGCTGCATCAAAAGTGGTACCGTATAAGTTTTACATAGAATCCATACATACAGGTATTGGTGCACAGTGTATGATCAGCGCAGGTACCCCTTTCTCCCTTTGATTTTCTCTCACGGGAGAAATATGTCGGGTATAGAACATTAAAAAAATAGACACATATCTGTCTGGGTATTAGACATACACATTAGACAGGTATCTGCATGGGTATAAAACATACATATTAGACACGTATCTGTCTGGGTATAGGATATACATATTAGACAAGTATCTGTTTGAGTATAGAACATACATATTAGAAATGAAATTATCTGGGTATAGGATATGCATATTAGACACATATATGTCTGGGTATTAGACATACATGTTAAACACGTATCTGTCTGGGTATAGAACACACATATTCCATATTAGACATGTCGTTGAGTGGGTACAAAACATACATGGTAGACATTATCTGAACACGTATATGTCTGTCATAGAACATACACATAATACACGTATATGTTTGGGTATTGAACATACATATTATCTGTCTGGGTATAGAACATACATATTAGACACGTATTTGTCTGAGTAGAACATACATATCACATGTTAGACTAATAGAATCCTTCATTAGTACGAGTGTGGGATAGGGAAATTCCACCGAGGGGACAAGATTCGCAGTCTAGGACGAGGCTTTGCCGAGTCCTAGACAGCGAATCTTGTTCCAGAGGTGGAATTTCCCTATCCCTCACGAGTAAATAATGAAGGATTATTTTTCTCACATTTTACCTACAGTTTAGTGCATAAATTTGGGAGCTTTGAGAAAATTCTAAATTATCAAAATCCTCATTTCAACTTCGATGCAAAAATTAATTAGATAGACAGAAAGAGCATACCCAAAAATTGTTTACACTGTAAGTGTAAACTAAAAAACCCAAGGTTGTCCAACAGAAAGCTATACACATTAAAATTTAAAGATAACAAAGCAAAATAATTTTACTTCACCGTGTAACGTAAATCTTCACCCGTGTAACGTTAATCATAGAAAATATATGACGTCACAATCAAATGACGTCGCAGCAGTGTGAGACAGAAAAATCTCACATGGCTGTCTCACATGGGTAAAGTCGATCTCACACTGGTGATAATGTGAGAAAAGTATTTATCTAGTATAGGACATATATATATATATATATATATATATATATATATATATATATATATATAAATTGACGATCAGATGGAGTTCAATCACATAACATTTATTTCTCAATCGACGATAACTCCGGACCGGAGTTATCGTCGATTGAGAAATAAATGTTATGTGATTGAACTCCATCTGATCGTCAATTTATGTAGCTCCGTGAGGCCACGTCGAGCACTCTAGAAGATTATATCGGAGATTTATCCCAATATATATATATATATATATATATATATATATATATATATATATTAGGCACGTACCTGTTTAGGTATAGGACATACATATTGCATATTAAAAACGTTTGTGTGGGTATAGAAATACATATTTTTTTGCGTATCTGTCTCATTGAAGGACACACATATTAGATACATTTCTGTCTCGGTATAGAGCATACACTTACTCACTTCTTTCCAAGTTTTAAAACTTTGTATAACTCAACCTGAAAGTGTAAGAGGAGGGGAGGGGGATTTTGATTTATGTATGGTTTGATATACCAATGTTAATCAATATAATTAAGAATTCGGTTTACATTTTACAGGTATATATTTATATTGCAAATCACATTTTCCTCTATGAACCAACCAATTTCAGCGCGCAACACAATCCGTTCACATTGACTATGATCGGATTATGAACTAGCTTAAAGCACGCGACTGAGAGAACGTAATGGTTTGGGAAAAAAATAGAACATCTGTTACAGAGATCTCGTAAGTCACACATTTGGATTAAGATTGTAAACTTTCATGGATTATCATCCCAATCTTGCGGTCTTCTACCTCCAAAATACAGTGCAACTTGCAATGTTGATAAAAGGCTGGGTGAGACGAAATGTGACGTCATGTCTATGTGTTGACGTACGTCACAATAACTACTGTGACAGAGGCTAGGAGTTCGTTTTATACAACAAAATAGAAGCAATGTAAACAAATGGTGTTATAGTAAATAAATATAAATATAAGTAATGAACATCACTTTTGAGCTGTTCATGTTCAATATGAACGAATTTGGATTTGAGGCAAATTCTCTGTGAATCGCGCGATTCACAGAATTTACCTCACATCCAAATACGTTCATACTGACCATGAACAGCTCAAAAGTGATGTTCATTTCTTAAATGTTTATGTTTGAGTAAGTCTATAAATTTGCATTTTAAGAACGTTATTTCTGTTATGTGAAATTCACAGGGGGGAGGCGGTCGTCCAAAATACATAGTCTAGACATAGCAATACAGTCCAGAAAGATAGCATCATTCTACATACCATCTTAGCGGGCCTGGGGAAAACCATTACCGTTAATTTAGACATGGGGTTTGAAATTTCTTTCTAGTTACACATAAGCTTTAATTTGGTAGAAACAATGGTGACTTACGAAAAAAATATGATTTGTCACTGGGTATTGATTGCATAGAACCGGTTTTTGATTAAATGCTTTTCATTTGTACCGTGTAAGTTTTACATTGTAAGGAGTTAAATGCTATTTTTCATGCAATACTAACTGTAACTGATAATATCACTGAATCAAGGTGGATCCGAAGCAATAAGAGCATTTAAAAAAACAAAAAACAGACAAATGTCGTCTTGAATTGCTGTCTTCCTGACAGTAATTCTGTTCGTAAATTGTCGATGTATCAAACGTTTAAGTCACCAGTGCCGACAAATGCGAGTGAGAGGCACTGAGGAAGTGCTGGATTTGTAAATGAGTTCAAAATGTACCAATTCGATAGCAAATTCTCTTTTAACGTTGCTTTACGTGTATGCAGAAGAGTATTTCAATGATAATGTTAGGCATACATTCTTTCTCAGATCATATCGTAGGATTTAAACTTTATTTCAAAACTTCCATAAACAGTATGCTTATTTTTGGTAGAAGCAAGTGTGACCTTCGAAAAAAATGATTTGTCATTCGATATTGATTACATAGAACCGGTTTTTGATTTTATCTTTTCCATTGTGGTGATTTAAATGACAGATTTTGTTCAAGTTGTAACTGGCCTACATAACCTGAAACGTAAAGGAACAAGTACAATAACACATATCTCATTGAATCAGAGTAGATCTGAAACAATGAGCCTATGTTTAAATAATCAGAAACTGTCAATTCATGAATTATTGTCTTCCTGATAGTAAGTCTGTTCGTAATCGAAGATGTGTCAAGTTTTGGTCACCATTCCGAAAAATGCTACGGAGAGGCACTGAGCAATTTTAAAATTTATCAATAATTTCAAAATATGCTAATGTGATAGGAAAGTCTCATTCAACATTGTTTTATGAGCGGTTGCATTGCGAAAAGTGTTTCAGTAATAATGGTATTTACATTTTCTCGTGGAAACCGTGCAGTGTGACGCAGTGGTCCATCAACTTCGAATGAAAATCAAACTGTTTACAATCAACACTTTTTTAATTCATTTTGCAAGTATGAAATATCACAGAATGTCATGATTATAAAAGATGTAGTTAAATATTTATATGAGATGGTCCTTAATATCTGTATACATATAAATGTTAATTCTTCCTGTTAAAATGTACATGTTTCAACTAATTAACATTTTCACTTTTATGGTTTAAATGTTACATGGCGCATAAATTCGCCACAAACGGTAAATAACTCTGAGTTTAAGGTGGATAGTTTCCTCATTAGATGGTACTTCCATAGGCAATCGGCCCCGTTTATGATTTTACAGATCTGGGGATACATATACGATAGTAGGTACAGTCAAATCATTTAGGATATGGATGTATGTTATCAAAGAAACTTTTGATAACGGACATACATATAAAAGATCCAATTCTAAGTTAACACCCCCAAATGGTAAGCCGCCTGTCATTCAAACATTTAACAATATATCGCAGGTGGAGTGACGTCTACAGAGACTGTGGTCTTGAGAGACCCAGATATGTTTTTTGATAGCAATAACAGTCAATTAGTACAGGCATTATTTCGATATTGAGGACGCGTAGTGTACCTGAGTTTTGATACCATGAACCTGTCCACAACAGTTATTTTCTCGCAGTTATTAACAATGCAATTTTAGTATAATTGTATTCTTTTCTCATCTATATACATGTATTATGAATTACACAATGAGAAATCAAACACTGTTTTGCAAATTAATTTCTAACTTGTAACTTACTGACATAATTTATATTATCATGTTATGGTATCCCTATATTTATAAAAAAAATATTCATTCAGCCAATGAATAAGAGAGAGAGAGAGAGAGAGAGAGAGAGAGAGAGAGAGAGAGAGAGAGAGAGAGAGAGAGAGAGAGAGAGAGAGAGGGGGGGTGGGTGTAGGCTGTGTATCAGCTACCGTTAGCGATACAACCATTATACAAACACTATCACCACTTAAACTCTGCAGATGCCCCTGAGACATGTCCTATGTATATTAAAAGTGTACATAACACCCTGATATTTTCAACAAGGTAAATTCAAGGTAAATAACAATGGCCATAAATGAGCTCCGCCCACATCCAGTGGTCTGTGAACAAACCGTACGGTATTATTTCTGGGTCTTAAAACACATATCTGTCCGGGTATATAACATATATATTATACGCATATCTCTCAGGATATATAACATATATACAAGATATGAATTTATCAGGGTATAGGGCATGCATATTAGACACGTATCTGTCTGATTATTATTATTATTTTGATTTGATTCATTTATAAAGCGCAAAATTACAAATAGTTTCTATGCGCTGTACAGTGTTTGTGCTAATAAGCATTGCTAATATACTGATAACAGACATACAAGACCTATAAAGGAAATGATAAAACAATAGAAAGAATTTAAGTAAAACATGGTAGTAAAATGACAAAGTAGTTGACTTTCACTTGACAAGATACAATTGGCATACATGCATTCGTATAATGGATAAAAATTCAGCTTGCACATGGAATCCTTGATATTGCACTGAATTTACGATCACAGGCCATATTCACGCTTGAACAAGAGTGTTTTTAGGTTCATGCGGAATGTTCCATGTGCTTCAAGCTCTCGAAGTTCCAGTGGCAGTTTAATCCCCAAGCACCTAATGTTTTTATAGCTCTTATATCGTATGTGTTTGATGATTTCTTCACTACCAGTTTCAATTGGTCGGATGATGATTTCAAGGTCATCTGTGGCTGGTTAAACAGGACATAGCTCTCTCATGTATGCTGGTGTTGAGGAAGATTGTAGTGACTTAAGTATGGCTATCAGCAATTTAAACACAGCGCGTTACTTTACAGGCAGCCAGTGTAGTTGTTGAAGAATTGGCGAACTATGTTGTATGTAGCATGTTCTTGTGAGACAACGTTCAGCGGTGTTCTGAGCCACTTGTAGTCAGTGTATAGGACGATCGGTCATGCCAAGCAGGAGGACATTGTGATAGTCAAGGTGGGATATGACTGTTGCATTGATGACATTCGCACAGGCTTTCTGGGTGAGATGGCGTTTCACCTTGGATATTCTCCTGATGTTGAAGTACATCTTTCTTACCACGGAGCTGACTTGTATTTCCATTGATAAGTTGGCGTCCAGGGCAGAACATAGGTTTTTAACAGTAGACTTAGGTGTCAATATTGTTTCACCAATCTTCAGACGGATATCCTTCACAAGGCACTTGTTGTGGGCACCAGCAACCACCATTATCTCAGTTTTTCTACCATTTAGTTTAAGTTTATTCACAATCATTCAGGTTCGGATACTTGCTATGCATTCCTCCATAATTTTGACTAGATAGGTCCGCATGGCAGTGTTTTTTACACTCAAACGGCTGTAAAGTTGAGTGTCATCTGTGAACCCATGACGGTTTATGGCATATTGGTTGATAACTCTCCTGAGTGGGAGAAGTCACACCAGGAAGAGAGGGGGAGAACAGACCATTTGGGCACTCCAGTGGACAGTGGTACATCTGCGGACACACTAGTGTTGATCTTTACCGCTTGGATGCGGCTACTCAAGTAAGACTGTACACAAGAGAGTGCTGTGTCCGTCAATCCAGCTTCCTCATGTAGTCTCTCCAGCAAGAGGGTATGCTCAATGGTATCAAATGCCGCACTTATGTCAAGAAGGACCAGGAACATAGCGTCACCTTCATCCAGTACTGCTTCTGCATCTGCTTTTATTCGCAGGATGGCTGTCTCAGTGCTGGTACTGGTCTTATAAACTGACTGCAGATCATCATGTAGACCATTCCTGGTGATATGGCTATTAAGCTGCTGTGCAACAACAAGCCCGATGGCCTTGCATATGAATGGGATATTTGATGCTGGTCTATAGTTACTAAAAGTTCTAATATCAAGTCCAGGCTTTTTCAGACGTGGTGTAACAAGTGCACGTTTCAGCTCATTTTGAAAGACCCCGGTTGAAAGTGATGTATTTACCAGTTTAGTAATGGTCGGTAGCACCACAGAGAGAACAGTGCTGTTTTTCAAGAGCGCAGTGGGGATGGCATCCAGTGAGAAGGTCTCATTAGCACAACTTCTGATGACCTTGTCCATTTCTCCCTGCGTCTGGATCTTGAAGGAACCAAGATGGGGCACTGATCTGTCCAGGTCTGGAAAAGCTGTATTGTCATGGAGATCTGAGGCATCGAGACAATGTCTGATCTTTTATATTCTGTCTGATTATAGGACATACATATTAGACACATTTCTGTCTCGGTATAGAACATATATATCAAACATTTGTCTGTCTAGGTATTGGACATCCATATTAGACACGTATCTGTCTGGATATTGGATATACATATTAGAAACGTGCAGCAAAGGAAGCAGGAATTGCAAAGAGATATAGAAGACATACGGTTTGATATACTTCATACAAGTACAAAAGATCCACTTGTATATGTAGATTATTCTTTAGAGTAAAATATACTGAAACTCCGATCCGAGGGACTGTAACCCTCTGTTCTGAAATTTCTGGATCCGAAACTAATTGTACATGATATTATAATTTAATAAACTTTGGATATGTACTTTGTACTTACTCACTTCCTTCCAACTTTTAAAATCAATGCTATGTAAAAATCAAAGAAACCAGATAGGGTCTCCCCACTCAATGTCGCAGATTTCTTTGATTTTCACAGTATTAATTTTACTTGCACCATCTTACATAATTTTAACCCCACCACCAAATGTCTACCATCCGTTGCCATGGAAACCGACAACAGTCTATGAGGGCTAATTAAACTGTAAAATTCAACCCGTTTTACCCATGTTTTGTCCTTGTGGTATATAAAAAAAATGACAACTAATTATTTCTATAAATCTTGATTCCTCATAAAATTCCCTCCTTATTTATGATATATATATCCAAGTATGGTAAAGGGTGTGTTACTGACCGCGATACCAATGTATTATAATTTTTCCCTTTGCCAAAAAGTGATTTTTTCGTTGGATTTCATTGATGAAGTTAGATAATTTGAGAAATACATACAGCATAATCAAGTGCCATTAAAGGATCTCCATATCAAATACTCTTAATAATATATATAAATTAATGGTGAAACAAAGTGCAATTGATCTATAGTAGCATGAAAACTGTAGATTTGGGGATTTTGCCAAAAGGGGATTTTTTTGCTACATTTTGTTGATGAATTTAGATAATTTGGAAAGCATAATAAACTGTCATCAAATGGTGTCCATATCAAAGACTATTAATATGTATAAACGATTAGTGGTGAAACGTAATGCAATTGATCTACTGTGGTATGCAAACTGTAGATTTGGGCATTTTGCAAAAATTTCAAACTAATGACAAATAATACAAATCTACACCATTTTCAGTCAAAATGAGCAATATGAGGAATTGATATTTCAAAAATAAACACGGAGACATTTATCATATTAATACAAATTAGTTAAACTGATAAAAAAGCAGCATGCAAACATAAACTGTAGTCCAGTAGGACCCCCTGGGCCCTCCCCAAACACCAAGTACATTTTGTAATCATTTACATAAACGAGCTAGATTGCATGTACTGAATTGCCATGTAAACTGATTTCAATGTCTAGATAAAGAATTAAGTACATGAATATCATAACAAGAATTGTTTGTAAAATATATATACTCCCATAACTATGTCACCTGTATACTTGTGTTAATTTTTATACTACCACAGTCATAGCAAGGGAGTGCCACGGGCATGCATCAAGGACACGGTTAATCTGTCAATGCGTTAATGTTTACTTCTTTATTATAGTTTATGAAATTTTGGAGACTAGTTAAAGGTGGAAAAAATCCCTTTTCTCTGAAGTTTGAGCATACAGAAATTATATAATGTACCCTTCTAGCTGACATTAAATGCATGGAGTACATCACTGCATTTTCAAGGTGACATTTTAAACTGAAAATCACCAAAGGTCTCCATAACCAGTGACCAATCCATGCATGGGATAACATCACTATAAAAACTTTTCTCAAGATATTGAGCAGATACCAATAAAATGTTTATTGCACTGCCTTTTATTTGCTGACCTTTGACCTGGAAATCATTAGGGGTCATCTACTATTCATAAGCAACCAACATATGAAATATAATTGAACAACATGCTCAATTTTGGAAGGACACCTTTGCATAGAGTACTAGCTACATTGCACCTAGCCATTTTTAATCTTTTGACCTCAAAATCAATGGGAGTCATATACTACCAGTGACCAACCCCTTTACGAGATATCACTATCAATCAAAGGGTTCTGAAGAAACTGGTCAGACACCAATTTTACATAGTACTGTATTGCACCCGGTGACCTTTGGACCAGAAAATCAATAGGTGTCATTTCCTACTGCAGAAACTGCAAGAAACTTTAAAATTTATTGAAGTTTGTTCAGTACTAGCAATTAGTAAATTTATAATATTAACGCAGAACAACCATTTTTTTTTGCAAAGTTGTCTATTCAACAAACATGAATCATAATGTTATCAAAACAACACAATATTTTTTTTTTCAATCATTATAATAATGATTTTCTTTCAACTGTTCAGAAATGAATCCTTATTCAGTAGGCTCACATACAACACTTGCAGGAGTTCTAGCCGGTTAATTTTGCAATGTTTTAGTTACATTAGTCTTCTGATACCAAAACTTGATCTTAAATAAGTCATGGTGAAATTCACGTGAGGCACATTTGCCTGAGTACATGTGTTTATGCTGTACTGAAGAACTACTAATAGTGTTAACACTCATAAATTAACAAGAGGTCCACAAACCTTATTGGTTACCTGAGTATTAATCAAATTTCAAAAAATTCAAAGTATCACTATAGATCTAAGGCCTATGAAATCCATGATATTGGAATTTAGGTTATAAATATGCAGAATGGGAAGATTAAATATTCCTTTTCTGCATATTTATAACCTAAATTCAAATATTCAGCAGCAATATCAAACAATAGTTGTTCTTAAAACATAACTTCCACAGAAACTACCTATACTAATGAAATACCCAAAACATAATACATAATACTATGTAATATATATGATACAATATACGACTATTTTGGACCCACATTCATAACCCTGTGTTTTCGAAGTTCGCAATTGTGGTACCCCTTTTCGCTTTTCCTTCATAAGTATCTAGTTTTATTTAAGGTAGTTCCACCCTCCTGTGACGTCATAAGACTTTACGAAGTCAATGATTTGATAAGATTTATGCATGACATGAACATAAATTGTGTTCGAATGTTTTTCAATAGTTATCGTAAAAAAAAACCTGTTAACCATAAACTATTTCAAATGTTTATATGAATAATCAATGAGTTACATTTTCACAATGCTATATGAGTTATTTCCTCCTGAGTAGAGGGAGCGCGCAGCAGATTGCAGTCCTCACTTGATGGTGTCAAATAAGGAATGAATAGAACATTTGCAATTTCTGATTGCAATAAACTGCCAGTTAAGGATTTTTTCTAAGAATTAAGTGTAATGACTTGAAAATAGAATAACTGAACAAAATGTCTTCGTCACTGATTACACATATGCGGCCCTTGTGTGTTTTTCTTGGAAGCAATGTGTGGTCATGATATAACAAAGTATATAAAAATTAACTAGTCCTCAATTTCTTTAGATGAGAACCATGATGTCCTTAGTATATCAGTAAATCTTCATTATTAATTTATATCAATATTCTCGACAACAAAACACAAAAAACATGCAATAAGATATGCCTAAAACACATCTACAACCAATGCATACATGTACATTATCAATTTATCGTTTCACACTGATCAAAACTACTTGTTGCTAAATGTACACCAAATGCCAATAAACAAAACATGTTAATTTTCTCGAATTAACATCTCTAGTGTAAAATGTTCGTTAAAATATCTTTTTGCATGTGCTTCAATGTCTTGAAAGTTAAATTTTGTGTACATCAACTTACAGCTCTTCTTGCTCTTAAATTACTCAAATGAGCACAAAAACAATCATCAGACAAATAACAACATTTGAACAATGGATCTGTGCCCTTTTATTATTACAAAGTTGGTTATTTTTTACGTGCATATATAGTTCTATAGATAGACTGCTTCCCCCATCTTTTTTTTTTTTAAAAAGCATTGTCATGAATGTTAAAATTTAACAGATGAATGCAACTGAAAGATCAACCCTTGCCACTTTCCTTCTTGAGCTTTAGATTTTTGTTTTTTAAATATACTTGTCAAGAATTTTCAGGCAATATTATCAAGTCACCCCTCTCCCCCCTTCCGTATCACATGTATACTTTCCGTGTGCTCTTAATTCTAGATGTCTGCTGTTTTAAAAACAGATTACTACTGAAATCCACAGTTTTAATTGCATAATTTGGACACAAATAAATGTCAAATACACTTATAAACCCTTCTCTCCAACTCTACAATTTGACGAAATATATATCTTAAAAAGTGTCTCTATAAAATCGAAGAAATCAAGTCCTGGTTCTAAAACAGAATTCTCAATTTTGGTAAAGAAATTTTTTAAAAGTACCGTCAATTCAGAGTCCCTAGATTTACAATCTATGTTCCCCTTTTCCCAAAGATGCTTAAAAGAAATTTGAAAAGAATTGGAAGGGTGGTTATCAAGAAAAATAATAATGTTCAATAGTTAGCGTCAGTCTGTCTTATGATGACTGACGCAGAAAAATAGCAATATATATGTCACTTGGGTGATTCTCAACATTGACCTAATTAGAATTAATCATTTTTACGAATGACACTGAGCTCATACACATATGTATAAATGAGCGTCATTGGCAAGGAAACAACAAATCTTTTAGAGTATGCTAAGTGAAGAATAATTTTTTAGGAAGTTGTGATAAAAACGTTTCAAGTCATCATGTCGCATGAAAAATGGAAGCTCTCATGTGATTATTCTAGAGAAGTCAGTTTCCACGCAGGCTCTTACCAAGAAAGTAAACCCAATGTACAACATTCCCCAACCCCCACATCTATTAATTTTTTTTTAGGATTTCTAATACTGGGATTCAAATTTGAATTTCAAATAATGCACTCAATGTGTATGTATTAATGCTGAATACTTACCTCCTAAAAGTCAGTAACTTGGTCAACTCCATCTGTAGGTGATTTGCACAGTATGATACTCATACATCTGAAACACAGAAAAGCACACATTACACGGAATAGTGGTAATGTACTTTGGTTAAAATATGTGATTATTGGATCAAAATGTAAGAATTCAAAAATATTTAAATTAGAATTTACATTTAATATATATATATATATATATATATATATATATATATATATATATATATATATATATATATATATATATATATTAATTTTCCTCAGTTGACGGATCTACATGTATTAAGATTTGAGGGCCCAGTCACAGGACCCAATTCAAAATCATCAATTTCCCCCAACTTTCATCATTTAATTTTTCTCAATTAAGTGTCCTAAAGTTCATAATTACAGAGATGAGAACACTTTAAATCATAATAGCATTTTTGTGATATATTTTGTAGATTAAAACCATCACATATTAGTGGGGGTTACCACAGGTAAACCGACTTGAAGGTAGCCTGGCTCACCAATATATATATATATGATTTTAACAATCTTTATCTAGAATGCACATAGGACATTCACATGTTTGTTTTTATTGTAAACTTCGCAGTCAGAGAGAGAGAGAGAGAGAGAGAGAGAGAGAGAGAGAGAGAGAGAGAGAGAGATACAGGTCATCAGTTAGGATTACATGTATTATCATAAATTAAGCCTAGTCCTTTTGAAAATGTCCACATGAAACATAATTTTATAAATAATCCCCAATTTTGCAGATCCCGAATTGTGAGTACATATGATCGGAAAGTCCCTGAGTGAATGATGGGTAGGGGACATACTTAACTAGTATTATATTGTACACCCATGCAGTAAATGACAGGGCTACTTACAATGTTCAGTCTACATGTATACCACAATAACTGACTAGCCTG
Organism: Ostrea edulis; assembly: GCF_947568905.1. Classification (NCBI taxonomy): domain Eukaryota; kingdom Metazoa; phylum Mollusca; class Bivalvia; order Ostreida; family Ostreidae; genus Ostrea; species Ostrea edulis. The sequence goes on along the minus strand of NC_079171.1, from coordinate 7,417,417 downwards.
GCTGGCAGTATAAAATAAATTGGGGTTCTCATAGGTTTGCTATAAGCCAATTTTCTGATACATTTTATTCAGGCTTTACGTTAGAATCTGGATTCTAAATCAAATAGAAAACTTACGTCAATACAAGTTCCAATACGGCAACAGGCAGGGCTTTATCATATTTTCTATGAATATGTCTGTCAGCCTTCTGTTTCTCTGGTCATTTTTTAATCGATGTGATGCAATGAACCGTCAAATTCCACAACAGTTGCGTTCTCTACGACTACGTAGCCGATTAGATGCTAGAGTCTGGTGACTTTGGCAAAGATCAAACGGATTTTTATTCCACGAAATAAACCTTAATCCTTTAGCACAATTGAAGATAAAGATCGTGGTAGTGAATTAAGTGAACAAAGACCGTCTGATATTGACAAACTTCTGAAATTACAAATTCAATAAAAACTGCAATTGCCACCCTCTGCCATACTGAAAAAAATGAAGACTGTTCATATCTCCAATGCAAGAGAGTGTTACAAAGGGTAATAACTATTTCTGGTGTATTTTAGTTTGTGCACCAGAGGAAAGTACTGGTTTATGTATTTATCTTTGGTTTCTCAACAAATGTGTCTCAGTACTTTTTTAAAGTCAAATTCAATAAGTTTTACTAGCATGTTAGTTTACACCAAATTGCTGGGCAAATATAGTTTACCCCACTCTAAAAACTACATGTATCAAACCCTTATACATCATAACAAATGACCATTTCCATTGATTTCAAGGATTAAATAAATACAAAAAAAATCAAAAACCTAAAACCCAGTTCAATATGATTTTTACCATTTCTGTTTTTAAAATCAATAACAGTTAATTTTAATTATTCAAAATATAGCACATATGTACAGATATTGTCCAGGTGTTGTTAGAGGATCGGTTTCCATGGCAACCGTTGCTAAGTCAAACCTTTGCATGTCCTTTTTGTTTTATACCTATCATAATATTGTTACACACAAAGTTTCATCAAAATCGGTGACATACCTTGGTCACTGATAGTTACATAGAATCAGATTCTAAACTTTGTATCAATCAACCCGAAAGTCTACATCAAAGGGGATGGGGAATTTCATTTATATATTGTAACTCTCACATACGCCTGACATGCTCTTCTTAATTAACATCATCATAAATTCGGTTTGCATTTTACAATCAACTCTTTAATTTCATTGATCAATAATCATTCATATCCCAGGCTAGTTTAAATAATCCCATCTCAACACGTTACGGTTCTAACAAGGTTTATATAGAATTAAAATCCCAAATGAAATTAATGAGATTATTCATCGCATTAGAATTTGCAAATGAAAAAAAAATGAACGTATGATATTTGCAAATATTCAAAGGATGAAACGAAAATGGAATAACCGTTATGCCCGTTATTAAAATTTGTGTTCTGCTGTACATGTTTAAAACGACAAATAATTTGGAGTAAGTCTATCACATTGCATTGTATGAGCGTTATTTGTTTATGTGTAATTCACGGGGTAAGAATTCCCAAATACATACACTAAACCTAGCACAATAGAAATCGCACTACAGTCCAGGAAGATAGTATAATTCTAAATGTAAAACTTATACGGTATCAATTTTAATGCACCAGACGCACATTTCGACATATAATGTATCTTCAGTGATGCTCAACCGATATGTTTGAAATCCGAAATAATAATGAACTTTTAGAGCTATTTTAGGGAAAAACACAGTGCCAAAAAAGTGAAGTCAAATTCGTCTAAGGATAAGAGCTTAAGGTGAGTGAGATAATCCTTAGTTTTGAAATGAATTTCTAAATTTTATAACAGCAATTATATATACATCCGTATTTTCAAGCTAGTAACGAAGTACTTAGCTACGGGGCTGTAGGGTCCTCTGGGACTAACAGTCCACCAGCAGAGGCCTAGACCCAGGGATCATAATGTACAACTTATACGTACTAGGGAGAATAATTACTTATTTAATTCAAACATGGGGTTTAAACTTCATGTCTAAGTTTAGATACATATTATCTTTGGTTTGGTAGAAGCAAGGGTGGCCTTAAAAAATTGTCACTCGATATGGATTACATAGAACCGGTTTTCGATTTAATCCTTTCCGTTGTGAGGATTTCAATGATATCTTTATTTAATGAAATACAAACTAACTAACAATCTCATTGAATCAGAGTGGATCAGAAGCAAAATGTGTTTTTTTAAACAGGCAGAAAAATATTTTAGAAATGAACATCAATTTTGAGCTGTTCGTGGTCAGTATGAACGGATTTGGATTTGAGGCAAATTTTGTGAATCGCGCTAGCGATTCACAGATAATTTGCCTCAAATCCAAATCCGTTCATATTGACCATGGACAGCTCAAATGTGATATTCATTTCTTATAGTTATATTCATTTACTAAAACACCGTTTGTTTACATTACTTCTACTTTGTTGCAAAAAAACGAACTCCTAGCCTCTGTCACAGTAGTTATTGCGACGTACGTCAACACAGACATGACGTCACATTTCGTCTCACCCTGCCTTTTTATCAACATTGCAAGGTGCACTGTATTTTGGAGGTAGGATACCGCAAGATTGGGATGATAATCCACGTAAGTTTACAATCCTAATCCAAAGGTGTGACTTGTGAGATCTTTGTAACAGATGTTCTATTTTTTTTCAACCTTTACGCTCTCTCAGTCGCGTGTTTTAAGCTAGTTCATAATCCGTTCATAGTCAATGTGAACGGATTGTGTCACGTGCTGAAATTGGTTGGTTCATAGAGGAAAATGCGATTTGTAATATGAATATAAATTCATGAACTATTGTCTTCCCGATAGTAATTATGTTCGTAAATCGACGAAAACATACATCACCAGTGCCGAAAAATGAGAGAGGCACCGAGCAAGTGTTAAAGGACCAGAGCCACAAAGTACTAAAATTGGCCCTTTCACCAAAATAAATGAGACTTTCACAGTTGATGCTCTAGGATTTATAGGTCATAGAACAATTTATTTTATAACAATATCTTTTCTAGTTTTCGTTTGTGTTGTTTTTCAACAGAAAAGCTATATAACGTCATGATGTTGACGTTATGAGAATCACAGTGTAATACACAAATAATGGACGCATAGGTTAATATATATTTTTGGGCTTATTCTGATTGTAAATCACAACTGTTAAAATACTAGGAAATTGTATATTTTCTATCACGATGTTTAAATTTGTGATATATTGCCCCCCCCCCCCCCCCCCCTTCCCACTACATAACACTACAATTTTTTCCCCGCTGTTTTGGACATACATTTGTAATTGAAAAATCGTGATCAAAAATTAAAATTCCTTGCAGTGAAAGGACCACAGCAAACAGTATTGTTTTACCGTCTATCTCAAAGACGAGTTTATATTTTCAAGTTGCATATATATATCTATTTGTATCAACTTCCATTAAAATTGATATAATTGAGGATAAAAAAAAAGAGAGAGACAACTGTATAATTTTGATTAAACTTGAGTTATTATAGTAACTAAATACAAAAATGGAGTTTTCAAACTTTTTTTTTAAATAAAACACGGTGGACCTTGAAAATTGTTGGCACCTCTGAAGTCTTAATTTTCTGAGCGAGGTAGATATTTAAGTCCACGGAGATCTGACATTTGTGCCACCGTGCACCTTCGTGTGATAAAAAAAAATACTAAGCGAAATATTAGTGGGTGAAAATTAAAACGTATAAAACGGCGACTTGTATATATTCATATCATTTAATGATATATATTATCGTAAATTTAAAATAGTAATTTAATTTTTAAAAATGTACCTTCACTGTCTATCTTTAAAGAATTACCATACTGATTTGATAACTTACTTAAATTGTTTACATGTTGGAGTTTGCTATTCGAAACAATTCATCTTAATTACCCTTAACTTATGACGTCCGTTCTGTATTAACTTTCCACGTTTATATGTTTGAAGCAGATATATAGTGGACAGTGTCACTAAATGAATTTTAATTATCTCTAAGTAGAAACCTCAACATGTTTGTAAATCGGGATTATTTCTTGTATATAGATATATCAAGATATTGATATATATCCGTATCTTCCCCGCAGACGTTCACACCTTTATGAAACGCCCAAATTCTCGACATCCCGTACACAAACACCTGTACGTGTTAGTCGCACATTGTTTCACAGCACGAGCAGCACGAGTTCACCAAGAGAAGGATCATTTGACTTTGAAAATGAACAAACGAATATCACATGGTATAAATTGGCATTGATTTCAATTTGCATGAATTATATCAGCTCAAAGAAATGTGGACCATAAAATGACAAGTAAAAGCATTGGTTTATTTGTGAGATTATTTTAAAAGATTGACATTTATATTAGTGCACCACATGTATTTTAATGTATAATTTTCATTGTAATTAAGAATATTAGATGATTTAGATCCGTTGTCTACATGTTTACAGGTAGTGTAGAAATATCAAAAAGTGTACAGTTGACAACGCGATTGAAATAAGAATGCGGACAAGTTTATTCAGTGACTCACGAACTTACCCGTCTTCTGAATGAAAGTTATAGAACATACTATTTTTTATATCAGTTATAACACCCGAAAACGGGGGCAAAAATCATCTTCGCTTTCCATGGGTTTTGGGTGGATTCTGCTCTTCGCGGGCTGAACACTTTGCTATCGAAGATGGAAATTTTCTTTAAAATGCCTAGATTGTCCGCTTGCATAAACATGTATTACGGTGGTAAAAAAAAAGTCTAGTAAATCCAATAAAGTTGTAGTAATATAGATTTTATATTTATTTCATTTTTGACTGAGAGGGCGTTAGATAGCTAGGCACGTAACATCGGTTTAAAAAAGGGAGGGGGAGGCAGTCCTAACTCGCGCCATCCGAATAATTTAACATGGAAAAAAGAGAAATTAAATATATCAGAATGAAGTGGAATGGTTAATTAATAATAATAATATTGTACATTTAAGATTTGATTAAACTTCCCGTACCTGTATACAATTACTGGTGCTCTCTCTCTCTCTCTCTCTCTCTCTCTCTCTCTCTCTCTCTCTCTCTCTCTCTCTCTCTCTCTCTCAGTTATAGATTCAGTACTGTTGTATAGCGTGTATGAATAGAAGCAACTAAAATGCAAATCGTCAAATAATGTTGTCTATATATATTTTTTTGTTTGAACTAATTGCATTTGAAACCGATATTTTAAAACATCCTTACAGTAGACTTGGATGGGTCCAAGTGGCGATCTATCCACTGCACACTTAAAGAAATTGAATTTGGGAGGGGGATTGGGACAGTTTGAGTGGATGAAAACCACCACCGCCACCACACACATGTACACAATTTTTAAGGTTTTGAAGATTGGACAATTTAAGCACAATTTCCTGTTGCTATTGTAGGCTGGATTATTAAATTAAGATATATTTATTGGCACAACACATGTCCAGTTTATTAATTGGCAAAACATATATAATATAGAATTCAGTCCGTCTGTCATAATTTAATTTTACTTGTAAAACGCAATTTGATTTGTTGAGCACGCTGAAAAAAATATTTGTTTATATTGTTTAAATGTAACTTGGCATTGGGACACACCTCCTTGACAACCAAGACGACACTATTTTTCCTTTTCTAATTTTATATTGGACAATGGAACACTGATACGTTGATAGGCCTTTGAACTAGGCCATGAAATTGAAAATCAACGGAATCAAACATGCACAATTTATAAATGCTGTACTGTCTTACCCCCCCCCCAACCCCCCAAACAAAAAACAAAACGCACAGTCTTTGTTTACAAGTAAAGTTACATAAAAATAGAAAATAAAAAACTCATGACATGTACAACGATATCATATGTGAAATCAAAACAAAACAAAACCAGTATATCGAGTATTTTCATATGGGGTTACTTGATCCGCCTATCGAAGCATAAAATGCGTCATGAATATCTTACAACAGATGACGTCATGTCTCATCGATAACATGTGGATCGCTATCTATGAATTGCTTACATAACTTACTGTCGGATTTAACTGGCGGCAATGCTGCATGCTATGGTAAGTCATGTTGTAGTTTAAATCTGTTATTTTGAATTCCTTCTTGCCTGACCAGGTCATGCTAATATTCAGCCCGAAACTTGGATGTACTGTAAATCAAAGAAGGACTTTCTCCCAATGTACGTAAAGTTAGGTTAAATAAAACAGTTATTTCGAATGTTGACAGTCTAAAGCTGCGTAGTAACACTTTTGTAAAATAAATAGAGCAAAAATTATTCGATATGATATCAGTACCATACAAGAATACTTGCGTGAAGCCTGAATATTTTCCGATATCCCAAAGTGAAAGAAGACGCCACGCCATGTTCATTTCAGTCACTAGCCCTAGCAGTTTCGGTAACTGTCGTTTCGTTCAATGATAATGTTTATGATGATAATGTAAAACTACCAAAATTGTACACAGTTTTTAAGCAACGATGCAATGAAGATATATTGTGAACGACTTTAAAAGATGAAAACAACTAGGTATTGAAAATGAACATCTATAGTAAAAGGGCAAAACAAGTTGCAACCGAAAACTATTATTAGGTGAGGGAATTTCCCTTGCTTTAAAAATAAACACCGAACTAAAATGACCGATGTACATATACATGACACAAAATAAAAAACGTAGTTTTCTTCTCCCTAAGATACTTAAACCAGCCATATTTTCTGTAAAATTCAAGTTTACCACCACTAGCGCATTATAACCGTAATATTTTTCAGCAATCCGGAATATCGTTTTTTTTTAAAATAAAAATAGTGCCCATAGCTCGCCCTAAAATATTTTTGCATTTATGGTCAATTGAAAAGGTGTATATTATAAAAATACTTTAAATATTTTGGGCGAGATGAAACCAGTATGACAAAACCTTTACAAAATAACCAGTTTTTGTTGAAAAATGACAAAAATACGATACCATATCCGGTTCTAGTATGTATACAGCTTTAGTTGTGCTCCTATGTTTAAAATGTAACATGTTTTTTTAAGCCCCGGATTCTGATACATATTTATAACACCAATACTCCTATTCAACACTTACTTTCATTTTTATATATTTTAAGGGCCATAATATGGGGTTTGTGGCTCTGGTCCTTTGTAATTAATTTCAAATTATACCAATTTGATAGCAAATTTGCTTTCAACATTGCTTTATGTGCACTAAGAAGGGTGTTTTAATAATAATGTTGGGCATGGATACTTTCTCAGATCATATCGTCGGATTTAAGCTTTATTTCAAAACCTCAATACACATTAGGTTTAATATGGTAGAAGCAAGAGTGACCCTCGAAAAAAAACCAAACCAAAAACAACTGATTTATCACTCGATATCGATTACATAGAACCGGTTTTTGATTTGATCCTTTTCATTGCGAGGATTTAAATAACAGCTTTATCTAATACAATACTAGTATTGTCTACATAATTGTAAGTCTGTTCGTTCCGAAGTCACCTATACAGAAGTCATTATATTGAAGTCACTTATACATAAGCCACTTATTTAGAAGCCACTTATACAGAAGTCACTTATACAGAAGTCACTTATACAGAAGTCACTTATACAGAAGTCACTGATACAGAAGCCACTTATACAAAGGTCATTATATTGAGGTCACTTATACAGAAGTCACTTATACAAAAGTCACTTATACAGAAGTAACGTATACAGAAGTACCTTATACAGAAGTCACTTATACAGAAGTAACTTATACAAAAGTCACTTATACAGAAGTCATTTATACAGAAGTCACTTATACAGAAGTCACTAATACAGAAGTCACTTATACAGAAGTCACTGATACAGACGTCATTATATTGAGGTCACTTATACAGAAGTCACTTATACAAAAGTCACTTATACAGAAGTCACTTATACAGAAGCCACTTATACAGAAGTTATATATACAGAAGTCACTTATACAGAAGTCACTTATACAGAAGTCACTTATACAGAAGCCACATACAGAAGTCACGTATACAGAAGTCACTTATACAGAAGCCACTTATACAGAAGTCACTTATACAGAAGTCACTTATACAGAAGTCACTGATATAGAAGCCACGTATACAGAAGTCACTTATACAGAAGTCACTTATACAGAAGTCACTGATATAGAAGTCACTTATACAGAAGTCACTTATACAGAAGTCATTATATTGAAGTAACTTATACAGAAGTCACTTATACAGAAGTCACTGATACAGAAGTCACTGATATAGAAGTCACTGATACAGAAGTCACTTATACAGAAGTCATTATATTGAGGTCACTTATACAGAAGTCACTTATACAGAAGTCATTATATTGAGGTCACTTATACAGAAGTCACGTATACAGAAGTCACGTATACAGAAGTCACTTATACAGAAGTCACTTATACAGAATTCACTTATACAGAAGTCACTTATACAGAAGTCAAATATACAGAAGTTATATATACTGAAGACACTTATACCGATGCAACTTATACCGAAGCCACATTATAACAATAATAATGATTGGTTTCATATATCGCTTTTTAGTGTATGCTGCGCAAAGCGCTTTACAATACATTATTGACCCGGTAGACCTTTTATTGATCTAGAACTGTCTCAGCTTCCTCGGAAGCGCACAGTGCAAGCTGTCGTTACAGGCGCTAGAACACTAACATTCGAACAATATATTTCACTGTCTATAGCAAGGTAATCCTTTTACACAAGCGTGGAGTGAGGAAATTCATGTAAAGTGCCTTTCCCAAGGAGACAACTTCGGCCCTGCCGCGGCCAGGACTCGAACCCACGATCTTTCGGTCGAGAGTCTGACAGCCTAACCACTAGGCCACCGACGGCAACATGATATCGATAGGTATCAAGTTCAAATATCGGTTGACCAATTTTTTTCTTCCCCTAACATTTACGTATTTTTAGCACAGACTATTGTTGACAATTCAGTTTGGCATGCTAGCACTTTATCTTTGTTTATTTTGTAGGAAGGTGGAAATTTAAATACATAGTGTGGCGCTATTGGTGATGAACAGCAGATTGTGACCTTGGATCTGAAAATCTGTAAAGAAGGCCGAACGTTTGGGATCACTAATCCAACTACGTACTTAAAAATGATGTAAGACTGGATTCTAAATCATGTTTATCTATATACACACATTGAAAAATTATATGCATCTTGAAACATAAAATAAACAAACGAAATAAGAATAATATTCAGGGGTGGGGGTCCCTAAACTTTACAATTTATGCCTCCCTTGTCCAAATAATTAGATGCATATTGAAAGATAACACAAACAATAATAATAGTATTCAAGTACTAGTAACACAGTCATATTAGTTCAGAAAAGTTTGTATTTAAATACCTAGTAACGCAGTGGAATTAGTCCACATAGGATTGTATAGATAACTAGTAAAACAGTCGAATTAGTCCACAAAAGATTGTATAAAGATAGATAACTAGTGACACAGTCAAATTAGTCCACAAAAGATTGTATATAGATAGATAACTAGTAACATAGTAAAATTACTCTACAACATATTGTATAGAGATATATATCTAGTTACACAGTCAAATTAGTCCAAAAAGATTGTATAGAGATAGATAACTAGTACCACAGTCAAATTAGTCCACAAAACTTGTATAGAGATAACTAGTAACACAGTCAAATTAATCCACAAAAGAATGTTTAGAGATAATAAGTAACGAAGTCAAACAAGTAATTAATGTACTAATATTAATATTGTTCCACTAAACATAATGATACAGATAAGATATAGCTAGTAAACAGCAGTGAGAGACTAATGTATCTGTCTTGGTATAGGACATACATATTAGACATGTATATGTCTGGGTATAGGATATACATATTAGACAAGTATCTGTTTTGGTATAAGACATACATATTAGACATGCATCTATCTGGTATAGGACATACATATTAGACATGCATCTGTCTGGGCTATTAGTCACATATATGTCTGGAAAAGAACGCATTTTAATAGCTTCCAGGGTTTTTAACATGCCTTCGTCTATATAGGTAATAATTATGATCTTGTTATCTCTGGGTTTTTTTTAAATTTCATAGATCAGTAATCCCACATGTCCCAAGACTGGTCTAATTCACTGAAATTAAACACATTGCAGTCCTAACAAAGTGTGCATCAAATTAAACTTCCTAATGAAAACGGTGGGATTTATTATCTCATTAAAAAAATTTAAAAATGGTAAAGACGTGAGTTTTGTCAGGTATAGAAAATATATATTAAAATGATTAAATGAAAGGGAAAAAATGGTGTGTCTTATATCAAAATCTTTGAAATGCTATACACGTTTTAAACGACAAAACTTTTAGAGTAATGCAATCGTTTTGGATTGTAAGAGCTTTAGTCTTTTGATATGTCATTCATGGACGGTTCCCAAATACATAACACAGAAGAAATCACACTACAGTCCACACAGATAACATCATGCACGCTTGGGGAGATACATTACTGTTAATTTAAACATTTCCATTGTAAGGCGGCATCAATTCTTTCTCTGATCATATCATTAGGATTTATTGTGTTTTAAATGGCAGAAGGGTGAACTTCGATAATTCATTTGTCATTCTGCATTAACTATATATAGCGGGCTTTTGATTTAATTAGTTTATTGTTTTTGTTATGAGATATTAAATGACGACTTTGTGGAATGCAGTACAATCTGTAACTGACCTGAATAAACTGAGCTTAAAAGAACTTATAAAACAAAACATTTGTGACTGAATATCAATAATCTCAGTAAATTAGACGGGGTCTGAAGCTGGAAACTCGTCAAAAATGTCGATTTTATAAATTATTGTCTTCCTGAGAGTAATCATGTTCATATTAACCTTAGAGGTAACCATTTTGGCAACGTACGGGAGAGAGGGACTGAGCAAGTGACAGATTATTTAAGAAATTCGAATTCACTATCAACAATGCCTTATGAGGCGGGTGCAATACAAAGAATTACCTTAAATTACACGAAAATGACATGGTCCTGGTGTACAAATTACATATAATTCATACCTACTGGTCCTGGTGTACAAATTACATATAATTCATACCTACTGGTCCTGGTGTACAAATTACATATAATTCATACCTACTGGTCCTGGTGTACAAATTACATATAATTCATACCTACTGGTCCTGGTGTACAAATTACATATAATTCATATCTACTGGTCCTGGTGTACAAATTACATATAATTCATATCTACTGGTGCTGGTGTACATATTACATATAATTCATACCTACTGGTACTGGTGTACATATTACATATAATTCATACCTACTGGTGCTGGTGTACACATTACATATAATTCATACCTACTGGTCCTGGTGTACAAATTACACATAATTCATACCTACTGGTGCTGGTGTACAAATTACATATAATTCATACCTACTGGTGCTGGTGTACAAATTACATATAATTCATACCTACTGGTCCTGGTGTACAAATTACACATAATTCATACCTACTGGTCCTGGTGTACAAATTACATATAATTCATACCTACTGGTCCTGGTGTACAAATTACATATAATTTATACTTACTGGTGCTGGTGTACAAGTGACATGCAATTCAAACCTACTGGTGCTGGTGTACAAGTGACATGCAATTCATACCTACTGGTGCTGGTGTACAAGTGACATGCAATTCATACCTACTGGTGCTGGTGTACAAGTGACATGTAATTCATACCTACTGGTGCTGGTGTACAAGTGACATGCAATTCATACCTACTGGTGCTGGTGTACAAGTGACATGCAATTCATACCTACTGGTGCTGGTGTACAAGTGACATGCAATTCATACCTACTGGTGCTGGTGTACAAATTACATATAATTCATACCTACTGGTGCTGGTGTACAAGTGACATGCAATTCATACCTACTGGTGCTGGTGTACAAATTACATATAATTCATATCTACTGGTGCTGGTGTACAAATTACACATAATTCATACCTACTGGTGCTGGTGTACAAATTACATATAATTCATACCTACTGGTGCTGGTGTACAAATTACATATAATTCATACCTACTGGTGCTGGTGTACAGATTACATGCAATTCATATCTACTGGTGCTGGTGTACAAATTACATGCAATCCATACATACAGGTATAAAATCTCACACTCTCGTAAGAGATACATATTAGTTATGTGCATATTTGGGTATATGACATAGATATATCTCTTTGGATACATACCATATGTATTAGAAACGTTTATGTCTGCAGATTATACTTGCATATTAGATACGTACCTGTCTGGTATAAAACATACATATTAGACAGGTATCAGTCTGGGTATAGAACATACATATTAGACAGGTATCGGTCTGGGTATAGAACATACATATTAGACACGTATCTGTCTGGGTATAGGACATACATATTAGACACGTATCTGTCTGGGTATAAAACATACATATTAGACACGTATCTGTCTGGGTATAGGACATACATATTAGATACGTATCTCTCTGGGTATAGGACATACATATTAGACATGTATCTGTCTGGGTATAGAACATACATATTAGACACGTATCTGTCTGAGTATAGAACATACATATTAGACACATATCTGTCTGGGTATAGGACATATAAAACAAAAGGCTTATTACCATTGGAGGCAGACAATACAAATAGAAAGGGAAGACATACTCATAATCCATCGCTTGATATACGTCATAGAAATACACAATAGCCACATGTATGTATAGAGCAAAGAATACTGAGACATGTATTTTTGCCCAAAGGCGGATCCAACGCCAGCGACACCCCTTCGTTTAGTGTGTTTCCGCAGACCTCCGACCTGTGAGACTAACCCTCCGTTCTGAAATGTGTGAATCCGAAACCAATTGCGCATGGTATAATTCATCAATTTGTGCTTATTCACCCCCTTCCAACTTTTCAAACTTTGCCTCAATCAACCCGAAAGTCTACATCAAAGAGAGACGAATTTGATGTGTCTGTGGTAACTTTCACAGGGGCCTGAAATGCTATTTTAATTAATAGTATTAGGAATTCGGTTATGAAATATGTTTCGTTTCGTAAGGTTTCGTTTCGGTGGATTTCGTTTAGTTTCGGTAGATTTCGTTTCGCTTTTTACAGGTGCCCGTTTATTATCCGTTTCATTGATCAATAATCAAACCTGCACCTACCCTCAGACTGGTCTGAATCATCATACCTAAACAGTAAACACGTTACGGTCCTAACCAAGTGTATGTAAAATAGAAATTCCTAATGAAAATGATGGGATTATTCATTGCATTAAAATTTGAGAATGAAAATGGGAGATTGAAGGCATGACCTTTTTATACATTTAGATGATGGAAAAAAAATATGGAAACATCGTTCTGCCTTATACCACAATCTCTACTCTGTCGTATGTGTTTAAAACAACAAATACTTTTGAGTACGTCCATTGTTTTTCATTGTAGTGGCATTGTCCTTTGTATGTGTAGTTCACAGACGATTCCCAAATACATAGACTAAACATAGCACGATAGGAATCACACTACAGCCCATAAAGATAGCATCATTTACAAGATCATCTTAACGCACGTGGGGAGAACCGGTACTGTTTATCATGTCCTCTCCATTGTAAGGAAGGCATACATTCTTTCTCAGATCATATCGGGGGAATTAGATTTTATTTCAAAACATCAATACACATTAGGTTTCTTTTTGGTAGAAGCAAGGATGACATTCGAAAAAAAACCTGATTTGTCACTCAATATTGATCACATAGAACGGGGTTTTCATTGGATATTTTCCATTGTGAGGATTTAAATGATATCTTTATTTAATGCAATACAAGCTGTGACTGTTGAACAAGTGAAATGACACAGAGTTGGTTGAATATCAATTATCTCATTGAATCAAAGTGGATCTAAAGTAATAAACCTATTTTTAAAGAAGCAGAAAATGTCAATTCATAAATTAATGTCTTCCTGATAGTAAGTCTGTTCGTAATTACCGATACATCAGAGTTGGAGGTCACTAGTTCCGAAAATGCTGCGGAGAGGCACCGAACAATTGTCAAATTTGTAAATGATTTCAAAATATGCCAATTTGATAGCAAATTCTCTTTCAACGTTGCCTTATGAGCGGGTGCAGTACGAAGAGTTTTTCCAGTAATAATGTTATCTGTATTTTCTCCTGGAAGCCGTTCAGTGTGAGTCGTTGTCCTTCAACTGGAAATGAAAATCAATTTTTTTTAACAATCAACACATTTTTAGTTCATTTTATATAGGAATGAAATATCAGAGAATATCATGCTTATTAAGGATGAAACAATAAGTCTATATGAAATGACCCCAATATGTTAATACAGAATGTACATGTCCTTGCTGTAGGAGTTATGAGATTGATCACTGTTCGATATCTTCAACTTTCATGTTAAAATTTGCATGATTCAGCTAATTAACATTTGCAATTTTATGGTTTAAATGTCACACGGTGCATCAATTCGCCACGAACGGTATATAACTCTGAGTTTAAGCTTGAGAGTTTCCTCATTGGCTAACATTTCCATAGATATTTGACCCCGCCCATGCTTTTACAAATCTGGGAATATATAGATGATAGTAGGTACAGTCAAATCATTTAGGATATGAATGTATGCTTTCGAAAAACTTTTAAATTCAAATGGCGATGACTGTAGCCCCCGTCGTCGATATTTAAGAAAAGATTTATTTGTGGGAGTGTGTGGGGAGGGGTTAGGAGGGAGGGGGGTAGGAGTGGAATGATCATGATTCATACCCCAAACGCCTGTGATATATACAGTATATACAGTATAAATACATATATAGTTTATCAACCAATACGGTAAGTTTTGATAAACTGTATTTAGTTATATAAATGTGTAGTTATCATTATCAGAAATAAGCCGATATTTACTAAACTAAATTTTCTTGACAAATAATAATTATATATTTCCATTGTTTACATGATATGAAAAGTGGAAGCAAATTACAACGAAATTTGGACTCTAGAGTACCTTTATTATCATTCCGATATAAGTCACAGAAATTGATACAAAATACTTGTATCGCTTTTTCGATGGCGAAATCATACTCCATAAGAGGTGAGCTAACGAGCTATTAAATAAAAAACTAATATAATGAGCTACCTTTATTAGTTACTAAGTGGCATCTCAATTTGTTCATGAAACAGCTAGGCAATTTTATTTGATGTGAATTATAATTAAGTCTTGTTGAGACAGGGAATCCGATGGAAGAAGTTTTTAAATGTGCCATTTGAGTGCTAAAATCCCATGCGCAGTTTAATAGAAATTTCGTCCATGCGAAATCGCAAGTTGTCTGAGAGAAAGACTGGACAGTTAGCATATAATTGGTTCTGATAATATCCGTCCGAATCAAACTAAGCCGGGTATACACGGCGACGCGCTATGAATCAAGCGACCCGCCTACTTTACAGTAATGAAATTGTTGACCTTTTATTGTATAAACATTATTCGGCATAGAAATGACCAACATATTTACAAATAATGTTTATTTCACCAGTGTAAGAAATAAAAACATTTTCTCTATGACTAAGCAACTTTTGATACTACTGTCTCCAATGACGCCCGCTTGAAGCCGCCATCGCCTATCAAAATTTCCCGTCTCAATCAGCGTACCCGACGGGATGTGTGCGCAATTCCGGCACACAATCAACTGTGTCGCCGTACATCGTCGTTTAACCCGGGTGCACCGGTTCGTTAGAATCAAGTTTGTCAAGTGAAAATTCAATGATAATGTAAAAGTACTTTGCAGCACTAATAAGTAACTGTGATATAGTCTTATAGATATTGTTTAACAAATAATAAAACCAATACTCAAAATCCACACTCACAAACAGGTAGATCGAATTATACAAAGTTTAAAGTATGTAAATTGAGAACCTGTATCTGCTTTTTTATATTCAAAGGTCTATTTGTTTAACATCCACTCACTATGTAAGCCTTGTTTTAATTTATTATGTTTATTCGCTGATGAATTAACACATTTCTTATGATTACAAAATTTTTCCTTTATTGGTACATATCATTTATTTGTGATCACAGTTGAAGACTGTACAGAAAGTCAATACATAAACAAAGAGAGGTAACTCTGAAACAGTAAGTGTTTATGTATTCGGTAGTTATCCCCATCAGTCTTCAGATTATACATCGAAAGGAAAATCCTGTTTCTGCAAAACATTTTCAAAGTACACCTACATCAACTGTTAATTCGAGTGATACAAAATTCAAAGTGATCTGTCTCTGCCCGATTCGTTTAAACTCTACCCACTACACGAGTCTTATTTTGAGTTAATTAAACAGTGGAAATACAATGGTATAAAATACTAATGAAATAGTTTTATAATTATTGTTTTGTAAATAACTAAAAAAAAATCATCCAAAGTACACAATTATAAACAGGTAAATTGGATGATACAGAGTTCAAAATTCGTAAATTGAGAATATGTATCTATTTCTTTTGATACTTAATGAAACCCACGAACTACCGTTTACCATATCATATTGTTTTTGATTTATTCGCTGGTGGATTAACACATATTATGACAACACTCTGTTTCCTTTACTGGTACATGTCATTTATGTGTATTCACAGTGCGCTACCGTTGATGATCATACAGAAAAACAAGAACAGGATAATTGGCATGAACAAAGAGAGGTAACTCAGAAACGTTGTTTATGTATTAGTTAACTGCCCTTCTCAGCTCTCTGATAAGCATTGTGAAACACCTCATGAAGAAAGTTCTTACAATGGACTTGTTTTGTTGCTGATGTTTTAATTGAGGAGATATCCAGCTGTAGATGTAGCGTATACTTATTTAGAGTTTGATAGCTTTTGTTGCATGCTCACCGGCCTGTTTTTATATTCATATAACAAAAAACATATACAAACATTAATCTCAACTGATTCGATAACCAAACTCTTTTTCTGCATATGGTCATTTTAGAATCAAAGCAAGCTACTGGCAAACAGGTTTATGGTACCGGGGTTTCAACAGTCTCGTTTAAGATCAGCATTTCACAAATTATATTGTCGTTTTAACCATCTAGTGTGCCAATACAACATATCATCGGGGTAAATGATGTCTGACGTGCTTCATGCCGAGTGTTATAAAGGCTTAATAATGTCATACTATGACAGTATGTAAACTTACAACTAGCTTTACAAAATTCTAAACATTTGTTTGTTTCTGATTGATGCATAGTATGGAACCCAGTATTTCCAGAAGAAAAGATTACTGGTTTTGTACAATTGAATTGATGTTGGTTTTTAAAAATTCAATAGTCATGATCACTAGTAGAATACATCTGAAATTTATCTTAAACACGATCTAAAATACGTTACTGTTGTAACCTTATCTCATACATGATCTGAAATAAGTTACTGGTGTAACCTTATCTCATACAAAATCTAAAATAAGATACAGCTGTGATCATATATCATGCCAGATCTAAAATAACTTACTGTTGTAACCTTATCTCATACACGATCTAAAATAAGTTACTGTTGTAACCTTATCTCATACAAGATCTAAAATAAGTTACTGTTGTAACCTTATCTCATACAAGATCTAAAATAAGTTACTGTTGTAACCTTATCTCATACAAAATATAAAATAAGTTACTGTTGTAACCTTATCTCATTCAAGATCTAGAATAAGTTACTGTTGTAACCTTATCTCATACACGATCTAAAATAAGTTACTGTTGTAACCTTATCTCATACAAGATCTAAAATAAGTTACTGTTGTAACCTTATATTATACAAAATCTAAAATAAGTGTCAGCTGTACGTGATCATATCTCATGCAAGGTCTAAAATAAGTTACTGTTGTGATATCATCTCGTGCATCAGGTAACTTATTTTAGATATCGTTTACTTGATCAGGATATAGGGCTCACGGCGGATATAACCGATCGACAGGGAATGCTTATTCCTCCTAGGCAAATGATCCCACCTCTGGTATGTCCAGGGGTCCGTGTCTGCCCGACTATCTATTTTGTATTGCTTATAGGAGCTATGATATTGGTCATTGTTCGTTATCTTCGCCTTTCATACAATATCTAAAGTAAGTTACAAATATGATCTTATCTCATACGAGATCTAAAATAAGTTACAGTTGTGATCTTATCTTTATCAATATTGTGGTAATCTCTCAAAAGAATAATCTTCATCTTACAAGGGCATCGTCACATGGCGGATGCCCTATAGTAATCACTATATTTGTTCGTCCGTCCGTCTGATCGTCCTTGAGAACTTTCTACGACATACGATGACTTTAATTTCCATGGGAAGATTTTTATAAAGTTTGATACATGATAATATAATTTGAATATGCATCTAGTTAAACAAAGTACGGATGTTTATTCGGTATTGTGCTTCATTCCAAATGGTTTCATAATGGTTCTGACACTGGAACATAATTTCTCAATGCTACTTTCATATAACATAATTACCATAGTCAGAGGTTACAGCTATATTTTGATGTTATCTACAGTATGTTTTGTAAGGTGACATGTGAAATTCTCACCCCGCCAAAAGCCATTGTTGACCGAGGCGAAATTGAGCTTCAAAATGGTTTTTAAGGGGTGATAATTTCACATGTTATTTTACAAAACTTGATATATTCTGGTATAATGAATACTTTAAGAATGAGCATTACAAACATGCAGTTAAAACTGTTTGTACTGTTGCATGCCACCGTGTATTGTCAGCTGTTGCAATATACCGTTACCCAGACGTGCCTTTTGCATACAGTGAGGTTATATTACTTTTAACATATGTTTCTAAACCGATCAAATTCGTCTGATTTACATGAAAGTAATAACAACATAATATACCCTATACATTTGAATTCAGACCGATTGAATAAATACTTTACCCTTTTCAAAATTTTCCGCAATCTTCATTATTATACCAGTCAGACGATGAAAGCCGACGCTGCAACAAAGTGGTCAATTTCGGTAGTTTTTGCTCCGCGCCTATGACTCCAGGTGAGCAGGAGATATTTGTTTTGAGATGGCGTATCTAACTGAGAATATCGTTGAATGTATTAAATAAAAAAACTCTATGAAAGTAATCACCGCCCAGGTCAAGTTTTAATGAAGGAAACACGTTGACACCCCAATTCTCTATAACATCAAATGATCATGATTAACCTTAACTAAAATAGAGAGAGATAGAGAGAGAGAGAGAGAGAGAGAGAGAGATAGAGAGAGAGGGAGAGAGAGAGAGAGAGAGAGAGAGAGAGAGATAGAGAGAGGAGAGAGAGAGAGAGAGAGAGGGGGGATCATATCAATAAACGAAATTAATCACGTATTTCATGTTTTATTAATACAACAGTAAATCTAAATTTCATAAATCAAAAGAGAGTTGTGCCCCGTGTTGTATGGCAGCGCTCAACAGTTGCTCCTACAAACAATGTGATTTTTTATGCTAAACCGTGGATTTGGGGTGAAATGTCTGATTACATTGGTGGACCTAAACTTTGAGAAGCATTACGGATATTTTGCAAGAGTTTGAATTGTGATATTGAAGGTTTTTGGAAGTTTTCTTTGTTTTCGATTGAGGTATGTGAGCTATATATGAACACTATTCATCATCGAAGCTGAACATTATCCTCATATCTGTGTCGTGTAGTATGTAGTATGTGTGATAAGAACAAACGTAACTTAAGTGATCTTTCGCTTACATACTCGGATATTGCAAGCAAAAAAAAAAAAACACTCGTGAGGGATCTCTGAACAATTCTGGTATGGAGGGTACGTCCAACCAACTCTGAGCTCCGGTTTGTAGTTCTACCCCTGACTCCAAAACCTCGCCAATGATGCAACACCCACCCCCACAGTTTGGTTACCCAGTACCATATATAGTCAATCCTCAGCATTTTACAATATCAGGCGATGCCTTGCAGAAAATTGCTGATGCAGTTAGCGCACCTGTCAGACTTTCAGAGGAGATTCAGGGAATACTTCAGGAGATGGTGGAACCTATACGGACAGAGATGACCCAACTACGCAAGGAAAACGTAGATCTACGTCTCCAGGTTTATGAATTAGAACAGTACGGCCGTCGACCTCTCATCCGAGTTTCCGGAATACCTGAATCACGCGATTAATCAACTACTGAAAAACTTCTTAAAGTTACATCATCCGCGCAAGTTCCACTTGCACCCACCGATATTGTGACGTCCCACCGCGCTGGCGATCCTCGGAAACAACGAAATTCACCAAGACAATTTATTGTCAGACTTCACACTACTGATGTGAAGTTTTCATTGAAGAAGGATGCAAAGAAGCTGCGTAAGCAAACTGAAACTAGGCACATCACGATTAATGAAGATCTGACCAAATATCGTGATCGCCTTCTCTACCTGTGTAGGCAGCTCTATCGAGAACACAAGTTAAAGCAGGCATGGTCATCAAATGGTAAGATCAGCGTCCGTGACAATGGGGATAGGACTTACGCGGTCCGGAAGGAGTCGGACCTGGTCCCCTTTGGTCACGTGATGAAAGAGAGTGGCTCTACATAGACCACTGTGGTTATTCATACATCATGCACTGCCTAGTATGTATAATACTCTATTCATACCAGCTGAGAATGTCTGACAACTCATGTTCTTTTTTAATTTATCTATACAAACATTTATAATAACTATATTATTTTGTCATTGCATCTAGCACTGGATATCTATATCCCATTAGTTAGTGCTATTTAGCGTAAACACCTTACCAGTATTAAGCTTAAGTAGTCTTTCACCCTTTCCACAATATTTTGCATTCATATCATTAGGAATGATCCCAATTTCCGTTTTCCTATGTAGATATTTGTTGTTTATTTGCATTTTCTCTTATTTGTTTATTCATTTATTTGTTAAAGTTTTTTTCTTTCATTTTCCTTTACTTCTTTGTCAAGCAACAAGGGCAAATGTACATTTACCATTCAAAGTTAATTCAAGGAAACGGATTAATATAATTTGCTACAACTTGTTTCCGAATCCTGTGTGCATATTATTTATTGTGTATATATATGTTGACATATTCAAATGAAATAAAGTTTAAACTAAAAGAATCCCTTTACAGCTCATTAGATGCTTGTTAACAGCTGTAGGTGAAAGGTGGAAATTACAAGCGGTTAACAATCGCATTAAGCTCTCAAAATCGAGAACAGTGCAAACACGGATTCCTGGACACACCAGGTGAGATAAGAGGAGAAAGTGTCTTCTGTTGGCCGGACACACCCGCTTTGTCCGGCTAAAAAAAAGACCGCTGACCGTAAGCCAAATGTCCAATGACATGAGTCCCTAGACTGTACCATTGAGAGTAGGGGGGTTAAATCCATTTTAATAGTTATTGATTTTCTTCTCCAACTTTAAGTAAGAATCATGAATGTGACATGTGCGAACTTTTTTCAACCAATCAGCGGCAGTCACTAAGTATAAATAAGACCAATGCAACCTGCTGATGTTCAGTGTTCCCGGATCACATACGACATCAACATGCACCTACTAACCGTAAGTCAACAAACTATTCGTGATAAGGTTTACTAATATAAATATTTTTAAACGTTTTAGATATTTCATATACATACGATGTTTTACCGGTTTCGGTGGCTCAGTGGTTGAAACCTGATCGGGAGATTCTGAATACACACTGGGACTGTTTATTTGCCAAAACGTTCGATATGTGAAAATCGCGGGTGTTCTGCGTATAGCTTTAAAAACTGAGGTCCGGCATCGCGACATGCGTTGGTCTGGAATTATAAAAAAAATAATGAGGTCCTATGTCGCGACAGGCGTTAGTGCGATAATAAAAACACAGTGGCCCCATGCCGCAACTGGTGTACATGTAGGTGCGATAATAAATACACGGACATCCCGTGTCGTGACATGTGTTACCGCCGTAATAAATACATAGAGGTCCGATGTCGCGACAGGCATTACCCCGATGATGATAAAAAAAAAACAGCTCTAACGATCAGGAACACCTAACACATATCACAGCACTACACAGTTTGTGGCTCTACACTTGGTCCGGGATAAACGAACAAACTCAGACATAAGCCAACATTCCAATCACCTGTAAGATGTTCATTACATCTTATAGAAGAAGGCAACTCTAACCACATTTTTGATTTAATGAATAAAGTATCACTTATCGATGTCGTAAATGACAGTCTATAAGAACAAAAATCCATACTTAATAATTAAATCAATATTAATCTACCATATATTTTGAATTACCCACCGCTAAGAGAGCGACCGTTGATGTTTAATTTATGACGTCTCACCGTCTGTTCCGGTTTATCCCATCAGTACATGTAGCACTGTAAACATGATAAGTCACGAACAGTTAAGTTTGGAGCCGTATGGATTTGAGCCCGTTTTTTTCGTAAGAAGAAAATAAAACGTTCAGTCGAGACGCAGACCAGGTAGACGGTAAATGTGTCTTCATGCAAATGTCTCGAACCTCAATTTGTCATTACGCAAATGATGAATCCACACTTTAGGTAGTATTTTCTTTTCAAATGATTTGGTTGGGTGGGGAAATTAGGGGAAAAATCACATCTCTCTTCGCATTAATGTAATTGACTGCTCGACAGGAAGGCATCAACACATTTATTCGTAGAATCTACTACATGCACATTTTTGATGATCTTAGAATCTCATCAAAACCGGAACAGACAGTGTGACGTCAAAAGTATTCCTTTTTGTGGTCTTGAATATGAAAGAATTACACATCATGGCAACCTCTAAAAATCGCGGTAAGTCAATTTTTTTTAACGTTTTCAAATTAGTACTGAAGCTTATCTAGGCCGTATATCAACACAATAGTAGGACATATCTTTATCATATGATTAATCCTATCATTTATCATGTAAAAATATTTTGGGTTGTATTTCCCTTCAATAACTGTTGATGACAAAATACTGAAAAAACGATTTTATCTTATAATGATGGATTTCTGAATCATTTCATCGCAACATTCATTTTTTGACTTAAGCTTTGATATATCCCTGTGAGCTCGAAATAAAGGACACCACAGAGTCGTCCACTTCTGCTTCATACTTACATATTTTATTGAAAGTAGACATTAACGGCAAACTAACAACTCAACTGTGTGACAAACGGGATGATTTCAGCTTCTCTATCGTCAACTTCCCACATTTATGTAGCACTATTACATTATCACCTGTATATGGTGTTTATATATCTCAACTGATTCGATATGCAAGAGCTTGTTCTGGGTATAGTCAGTTTTTAAATCGAGGTAAGCTACTGACAAACAAGTTGATGGTACAGGGATTTCAACAGTCTCGATTGAAGTCAGCATTTCGCAAATTCTATGGTCGTTATAACGATCTAGTTCGTCAATACAACCTCGCATTGGGTCAAATGCTGTCTGACGTGTTTCATACCAATTGTTAAGCCGTTCTTGGCACACTGATTTTGACTGCGGATAACTCCGTTTACCTGATCAGGATATGGGGCTCACGGCGGGTGTAACCGGTCAACAGGGGATGCTTACTCCTCCTAGGCACCTGATCCCACCTCTGGTGTGTCCATGGGTCCGTGTTTGCCCAACTATCTATTTTGTATTGCTTGTAGGAGTTATGAGATTGATCACTGTTCGTTATCTTCACCTTGCATGTACTATGTCCCTCAGTAATAATGAATATTCGTGGGAATACTGTCAACATATATATTCGGCAGATGCGAATTTTGAACTGCAAGAAAGATTTACCGGAAATTAAACGCGTGTCTGATATTAAAAGCCGCATCTGATATAGTAACACATATCTAGCAATGTACGCGTAATTTATAGTATTGTACCATCTGCCAAAGGCGCTAAATAGAATACAATACCGAGCTCCCTGTGTTTATACAGTAAGCCCTTTTCTGTCCCCAGAGGTGGCAAAACTACTACTTTTTTTATTCACGACTATTCCCACATTATAAAAAAATTCTAAAGCCGTAAGATGGTTGAATTATTGCTAAAACAATAAACTATTAATCAATATAAACAATAAACAGTCCTGTTTAAAGTAAGAATTTCGCAAATTATATGGCCGTTATAACGATCTAGTTTGCCAATACAACCTTTCATTGGGTCAAATGCTGTCTGATTTATTTCATACCGACTGTTAGACCGTTCTTGTTACACTGATTCTGACTACGGATAACTCCATTTACCTTATCAAGATATAGATATAGGGCTCACGGTGTGTGCGACCGGTCGACAGGGGATGTTTAATATTCCTAGGTTCCTGATACCACCTATGGTGTGTCCAGGGGTCCATGTTTGCATAACTCACTGTTTTGCATTGTTTATAGGAGTTATGAGATCGATCACTGTTCTTTATCTTCACCTTTCACTAACTTATTTTGAAACATAAATAAAACACATTATGTTTCATTATTCATTTCACTTATGAATTATTTAGTTTGTTTGATATTCGTAGGATTGGTTAACTATATATCGTTAACCGAATGGTGAATGTATTGTCTGCCATAATACTATACATCTCATTGCGATCCAGCCTCACCCTCCAACACCTCCCAAATGCACCAACGTAGTGAAGTTGAAGTGTGTTGTAGTAACATACATATGCTCCGTATGGGACGTATGGGTTGTCCCATGGTTTAAAAATAAATAAATATAAATAAATAAGTACCATCGTGTACCAACACGTCTAATGACTGTGGTACTGTCTTTTGATGGCCGGACACATACATGTGGTCATATGTCATAAATCATAATCAAATAAAGAAGTAACTTATAAATGATTAATAAAATTGATAAAGAAAATTTAATATAATAATTTTTATTTAATTTGATTTATTTAATAGATCTAATAATAATAATAATTTTTGTTTAATATATTATATTTTATAAATAACAGAATATTTAATATTTATTTGGATTTGGATTTTAATAGAAGGTAATAATTAGTAATAATTACTAATATTAGTAACAGGTAATAGTAATAGGGATGTACATGTAGGTATGTATATACATGTGAAATAACTAAAATATATACAGAAAAGAATTAGGGTAGGGTCGCTCTTATTTATGTTATTGTTGTTGGTAGTATTTAATTTACGATGGGTTTGGAATTGAGACTTCCTCTGCGCTTTGTTTTCAATCTAGTGACAAAATGCCGCTGAAACCGATAAACACGCGGTGTACAGTAACGTAATAAAATATAATTGTATTGGACACTATTTGCAAAAGCATTCCTTCATGCACAACAACAAATAAACGATCTGGTATTCTCTGCATTTTCCATACATGTTGTCAACGGATAAACACGAAATTCTTAAATCAACTTTCGACGATGAAGATTGTTTAACAGACCGCTGAACCCGTAAGTCGCGATTGAAATGATCGGCCTCTTTAAGAAGTAAAAGTGTGATGAAATGTCTGAAGTGTAAATGATTATGTTAGTTACTGATGATTTATTTATCTATAGTTACATGTAGTGCTTCATTATTTGTTTTAGTGCATACGGTACAGTTTTGTATATTTATTTGTAGTGGTGATATACATGTACAATGGAAGCATAGGCAAATACACTGCACACGTATATTTTAATTTTAGGGCTTTGAAATGCATGTAAATGTCAACATCATTATAATTCATTTACTAATGTGAATGGTTTATCCAATGGCAGAATGTGTTTAATTCACTACCTATCAATAAGTAAGCATATTAGTTACTTATGTAAAGATAGAAAATATGCGATTCAGATATCCGGACTATTCATTTATCCCGACGATTTTCCTGGGAACCGAAGTGTCCGGATTAGCGAGGTTCCACTGTATATAAATAGTTAGTGACACAGTCAATATAGTAATTAGTGTTCAAAACTTAATACTGTTCCACTAAACATAATGATACAGATATTGTAAGATATAATTAATAAACTGTAGTGAGAGACTGATGTTATATCAGTTAAACTCACAAACGCAAGTACATGTTACAAATCAACAACACAGAGCTGTAATTAGCACAGGGCTGTGATTAACACAGGCTGTAATCAACAAGGAACTGTAATCAACATAGGACTGTAATGCACACAGAGCGGTCGCTGTCAAGTAGATGTAATCAACACTGCAGATATGTGTAATTAACACCGTTTTGATAGACGTAGTTAACACTGTGTATAACTGTGTAATTAACACTGTCTTTATAGATATTGGATTTTCTTCACTTTAGCAGTGAACTCTTCAGCCACAAAAAGGTTGTCGCTGATGTCCACACATAAACCCCATGGAGCGCGTAAATCACACTTAATGTAACGGAGGAACTGTCCGTCCTGATCTAGGATGTGGATACGGTCATTCCAATAGTCTGCTATCAGGATGTGACTTTGGCTGTCTGTAGTGATGCCGCGTGGATCAAATGATTGCTTGATATTAGAGGGATGACCATTGTATCTAAATCTGAGTTTCCCCGACTGATTGACCACCACCACTACTCTACCGCCATAGTCAGTCACACAGATATCCAGGTTCCTGTTCTCACATATGTATATAATGTAATCAAAATATGAATAGAGAGCACTGCCTTGATCATCAAATTGAATGGTTTGTTTCGCTGTGGAGCCAGAGTAGCGCACGACTTTGGATTGTTTGACATCATCACTGGTCATTGCAACCAGGAGCTCATTAGACGCGGTACAACAGACAGAAAGAGGTAACCACGACTGTCTAAAGGGTCCCCATCCCTTTTGTAATGTAATAACGGTATGTATCTGTTTATTCTTAACAAGGTTCACAGTTTTATTACTATCGTCAGTATAAACAAGATATCCGTCCCGCGTCACTTCTATGTCGTGTGGTGTGTTCCCTGACTTGGTTTTTATTGATGTCAGTAGTTTACTCTGGAGGTCGAGGAGCTTCATGGTGTTGTCAGCCCCGTGTGTCCAGACTTGATCTTCACTTAGACATCTAACACTGCGTAGTTCTATATATCCAGTGTCTATGGTGGCGGTGAGGCGCGGGTTATCAAGTAATGGTTTGAATGGAGGAGACGATACAGCTTCTGCTGACTTCAATGTGTCGCCATGTTCTCTGTTAATGGATAATGGCGACAAAGAACCAAACATTTCCCGGAGCTGGCCTGTGTTTATTTTCTGAGGAGTAAAACCTGGTAATGTAACTCGGACTTTAGGCGGCAATGTTCTAAATTCAGAATTCCTAGATTTGTAAGTAGACGTTAAGGAGACGTCGTTTGATTCTAGGATTGAATTCAAGTCGGAAATGATCTGTTTGAGTTCAGTAATTTTCTGTGTGATTTCATCTGTATTTTTATTCAGAGTAGATAAGTGTTTGTTTTTCATCTCCTGAATGTCTGATTTCCGCTGGTTGACAATGGCAGTGATCTCCCGGTGTAAGATTTCACCTTCTTGTTCCGCAGCTGTGGTCAATATCCCATAATTCGTTTCTATTTTGGCTTTTTCAGTTTGGACATTGGACGCCATTTCTTCATATCGCGGGTAAATTCTTATCTCGAGTTCCTCCAAATCATATTGCAAATTTTGTGTTTTAGCGCGGACTTTCTCCAGAAATTCTACTAATTCGTGACCTTTGTGTTTACCGGAGGATATACAGGTAATACAGACAGGAATATCACATTTCTCACAGTGATGTTTACAGTCTTCATTGGCGTGGTGCGGACAGTTCGGGTAGTTAGGAGTAGACTTTCTTTGCAAATAGGGCATGATATTGTGTTGTTTAGAGGAATCGGAGAGGTGCTCCCCAACACAGGCTTTGCATAGATTTATATTACAAACTCCACAGTGAATCTGTAGGGGGACAGTTTCACAGAGGTCACACAGTAGGACTTCCTGAGCACTGCGCCGGGGATCCATTTCTGACACCGGGATCACACAAACAGTTTACTGTCAATAAAAAATGGGGATCTTAATAAAATATTCCAACAGGTCAAAACAATTTACCAGGTAGAATTGCGGTATAGCATAAAACATTGCGGTCATTAATTTTAATATTTCAAATGAAATTTAAGTAAAAGGCATCGCTATCACCCCCACCCCCACCCTCACCGAAATATTATGTAAGTAATCAGATACATCTCACTGATCACAGACATATCGATATTATTGACAGTACAAAGGAGGTATTGATAAAAAAAAATCCGCAGGTTAAAACCAATGATAAGCTAGAATTACATTATTATCTAAAATCCTGCTGTCATTGAATTTAATATTTCAAATAAAATATGATACCTACGAGACATCGATACCCCCCTCCCAAATTATAATATTTGATCAGACATATCGCATTGATCACAGAAATATCGATACTATTGACACTGCAATACCAGAATGAGTACATATAATTTGTCTAACCTGGAAATCCAAGATGGCCTCCTTGTTCTTTCTACCTTCCGTCTAGTCCCGTGATCAAATACCTGTGCGGCGTGTCGGTCTGTGTACACCATTTATGTGTTATCGCCTGTTTAAGTAGTTTAAAGTTTGTTTGACCTAGTTACCGCCGCGGGGGCCGAGAGGTTAGAGTGTATGCCCCGCATGCGGAAGGCCCGGGTTTCGAATCCCGGCTGCAACACACCTAAGTCGTTAAAACAGGTAGTGACAGTTCCATCGCCAAACGTTCGGCATCAGGTGTGAATGGCACGGGTCCTCGGAGATTACCTTAAAAACGGATGACCCGTGTCACAGTAGGTGTGGCACGCTAAAGAACCCCCACTGCGCAATGGCCATAAATGCCGAGCATAGGTCTAAATTTGAAGCCTTTCACCGGTCTTGGTGACGTTTCCATATGAGTGAAAAATTCTCGATTGAGACGTTAAGCAAGATACAATCAATAAATAGTTCATGTTGAGTAGCTATGATCAATCTCACAACTCCTATAAGCAATACAAAATAGCTAGTTGGGCAAACACAGACCCCTGTACACACCAGAGGTGGGATCAGGGGCCTAGGAGGAGTAAACATCCCCTGTTGACCGGCCACATCCGAGAGAGAGAGAGAGAGAGAGAGAGAGAGAGAGAGAGAGAGAGAGAGAGAGA
Source organism: Ostrea edulis (assembly GCF_947568905.1). Lineage (NCBI taxonomy): Eukaryota > Metazoa > Mollusca > Bivalvia > Ostreida > Ostreidae > Ostrea > Ostrea edulis. Next base: position 7,388,246 of record NC_079171.1, on the reverse strand, counting down.
GAGAGAGAGTTAAATATTGAATATTTCAAACCTTTACAAATCGTTTTACAGAATTCAGTGGCAAACATTTCAAGCTGTCATTAAGATATCGGAAATATGTTATTGTGACTGCGATGGATAAAAAGTAATGTGTCATTTCATAAATATTCATGAAAATCCAGGGTTTTGCTGACCATGCAGCCACGGTTTGAGGTAGGGTAGGTAGTACTGGACTCGGTGACTGTGGTTAGAAACCAAGGTGTACAGTGTGAACTCAGCTACCCGTGAGATTTCCAAGCAGCTGATCCACAACTGAAGCACGTGGACCTCGTTTGTAGCAAAAGAAATATCACATTCATTTGTTTTAGTTAACTAAGCCAGTTTAGTATGGTGATTAATAATTCTTCATAATCTGGACCTTTTTTTATTAGCATTGCCCATTGTACAAATAGAAATTAAGTGCATCATACTATATACTTTTATAGGTAAGATGTACAATGGATATATAATCACTCACACCATCCATTCATATTCCACTCATACATTTCAAAATGAACTGAAATTATACCAAAAAATAATTATCGAGGTTGCTATAATAGTATCAAAAAAAATATAAATTTATACAAAACATGCAGTAAAAAATATACTATTAAGTGGGTTCAAATATATTGTTCCACAAATTCCATTGTTTTTCAAAAACGAATTGATTGGATTTGTAAATAGATATACACCTTTCAATACTGTATTTTATTTTCGAATGGTTCAAGAGACCTAAAGTGTTTAGTGTTTTACCTTGTAATGAGGTATTGAAAATATACTGTTTAGTATACAAAATAATAAAGTTAATTTTCATGTTGTCTTTAGTAAATAGTAATTCTCTAAACTTATATTTTTTTAAAATTAAAACCAATCCTTTTTTAAGTAGTCCTGTAAATATGCAAACTTAAAGCTCTCCAAAGATTCAATACCTCATTACAACTCACAGACATATGTTGAATAGTTTCTGTTTCTTTTTTACACACGTTACAAACATCTGATGTTTTGCTTTGAATTTTTTTGAGATAGTAGCCGACAGGAAAAATTCTGTGAAGAAGTCGATACTGTAGCCACTGTACAGAGGAATGTGATGTAGTTTTGAAACAAACTTTCAAAACATCCTTTGTGCATATATAATTGACATCATGGGGAGATAACTCTACATTTCACCGTGGCATTGAAGTAGGAATAACCTCATTTGTGTTTATACAATTATAAATAATATTTGTACATCTGACATTTGGCAGAATATTTTCAAAATAAAATGGTAAATAAGGAAGACAGATTTTTAACATACAGGTCCTCTCAATTTTCAAAATGTCGAAGCATTTTGAAAGAGCACAAATAACATTATTATATTGCATCACATCTATATCAGGGATATGAAACTTCTGTTCAAACATATATTTTGATAAGAAAGTATATTCATCAGACAATTTTTCACCCATAATTTCTTATCTTGATCTATCTTCTTCATAACATGTTGCCATGAGCTAAAAATATCATTCCAAAAATATTATTTTTGTTGATTAGAACAGTTGAAATATATGAATCTCCAAAATCCAAAAGGTTTTTTCACAACAGCATTTCCATTAATTGCAAAAAATATATCTAACCAAGGTTTATCATTAGTAGTTACCAGTCTTTTCATCCAAGAACATTCAAGTGATTTGTTCAATTTATCAATGTCCACCATATTTAAACTCCCAGAGAGATGGTCCTGGGTTATTACAGATCATTTTATCTTGTCACACTTTGATTCCCATATAAATTCAAAAATGTCTTTACACAACAAAGACATTTTTTTCTGTATTGGGAGTAGGAAGAGAAATGAATATATGGTTAAATTTAGGTAAAATAAGAGTTTTTACAACAGTGACTCGACCAATGGGGGTCACAATTCTTCGTTTTCATTGTTGAATCATAGACTTTATTTTTGGTAGAACTATGTCATAATTTATTTCAGTGATAAACTCTAAATCTATCTGGACTAATTAATATTTAGCTAAACAGATCAGAATTTACAGCACTCTGTGTTAAATTCATTACATTCGCGTTTCCTTCGATCGCCTTCATGTGTACAATGTTGAATACATTAAATTTACAGCCAAAAATACAGACAATTTTACAGCGTGTGTTTCTGCCGTGCGACGGTGATTGGACCACGAGTCAACAAAGAGTTATGTAATTTTTGGATATTATTTCCATGGTAATTGCCAGGTTTTTTCTCAGTCTTGGGAACAAAAAGGAAAACACACAAGACATACGGGCAGAATACGGTCAAACTTAGTTACATAAGAACACAACAGTTCATGGTAAATATATGTACCGGGGACATGCTGTTGAACATTAACTTCTACTAAGCCCGGAAAGACTGTATAGGTTGTGTTTGACCACTCAACAAGGGACAGTGGAGTTGTATTGGTTCTGAACCATGTGGTTAAGTGTATACATCAAGGTCGGGATATGACCGACTAATGAGAAATCATATTTCCCATTTTTGTCAATACTTGTATTCCATATTGTGTAGTTATTAAGAGGCTGTCTACGAGAGAGCCATGTAAATGGGTATTGATGGACATGTGCCATTAAAGACAATGCCCCTGAATTACATGCAATTCTTACATTCTGGTGCAGGTGTGCAATACATGTTCTGTACAAGCGTCCATTTATCGCTTTGATTTTCTTTCATGGAAGAAATCTATTGGACATAGAACATACATACTAGACATGGACCTGCCTGAGTATTGTACATACATATTACACATTTATCAGTTTGGTATAAAACATACTTATTAGAAACATATCCGTCTGGGTAAAGAACATACACATTAAATACGTATATGTCTGGAATATGTCATACACATAAGATACCTATCTGTCTATTTATAGAACATACATTTTAGACACGTATCTGTCTTGGTATAGGACATACATATTAGACACCAATTTGCCTGGAATAGAACATACACATTGGACATGTATATGTCTGGGTATATAACATACATATTAGAACCTGGTCTGACTGGGTATAGAACATGCGTATTCGAGAAATATATGGCTTGGTATGGAACATGCATACTAGACATGTATCTGTCTGAGTGTATACCACACAATTTAGACATGCATCTGTCTAGGTATAGAACACACATATTAGACATGTATCTGCCTGGGTATAGAACACACATATTAGACATGTATCTGTTTTAGTAAAGAACATACATTATAGACACGTATATATCTGTATATTAGACATGTATATTAGACACGGATCTGTATGGGTATATGGCATACATATTAGACGCACGACTCCCTGGTAAAAGAAATATGTCTGGGTTTATAATTCACATATTACACACGTATATTTCTTGCAATATATAGTAGACATGTATCTGTCTCGCTCCTGTCCATTTATATTAAACATTTATCTGTGTCTGGGTCATGTACATGCCTATTAGGTGTGGGTATATGATGTATATATTAGACATGTATCTGTTTTGGTTTGATATAGACATATTACACACGTATATGTCTTGGTATTGGACATACATATTACACACGTATATGTCTTGGTATTGGACATGCATATTAGACACGTGTCTGTCTGGGCATTGGACATGCATATTAGACACGTATCTCTCTGGCTATTGGGCATACATATCAGACATGTATCTGTCGTGCAGTAAAAATTTGACACTGTCGAATATAAAACATAAATACTAGTCATGTATCTCTTTTGGTGTAGAACACGCATATGATACACGTATATGTCGGGTATAGAATATAAATATTGGACACCTTTATGTCAGGGTATATGAGATACATATTAAACATGTTAACATCTGGTAAATGGCATATTATCAGTCACGTATCTGTTTAGGGCATAGGACATGCATATTAGACAGCTATTTGTTTGGGTTTAGGACATTCATATTAGGAGAGTATATGTCGGGGATAGAACGCATATGTTTGACACTGTCGGGTATAGAACTTACATATTAGGTCTGTATCTGTCTGGATATAGAACATATATTCAACACGTGACTATCTCGTATAGGACATACATGTTAAACACGTATCTGGCAGGTTATTGAACATACATATTAAACAAGTATCTGTCTGGTATATAACCACCTTTATCATAGTTTTATATTCGCATGATACACATGATCCTGTTATCTCAGTTGTTTTTTCTGTCCATTGATCGGGGACCATACGTGACCCAGGACTGGTATAAATATTTGAAACTAGATATATTGTAGTCCTAACACTGTCTGTATATAATAAGAATTCCTAATGAAAACGATGGGATTACAAATTTCATTAAAACGTTGAAACGAAAACAAGTGATTGAAAATATGAGCTTTGTAACCATTCAAATAATAAAAGAATGGTAAATATTCTAATAAGTCTTATACTTAATCTGTGTTATGTTGTACATGTTTAAAACGACAACGATTTTAGAGTAATGTAATCGCTTTGCATTGTAAGAGGATTATTCTTTCGATGTGTAATTCATGGATAGTTCCCAAATATATAACACAAAAGAAATCACACTACAGTTCACACAGATAACATCATTCCACATATCGTCTTAGCGGACCTGGGGGGGGGGGGGGAATCATTGCTGTCAATAGTATCGTCTCCATTGTAATGTGGGCATCAATTCTTTCTCAGATCATATCACAGGATTAAGATTTTTTTTTAAAATGGTAGAAGGGGGCTTCGACAATTGATTTTTCATTAGCATTGACTACATGAAGCGGGTTTTTGATTTAGTCAGTTTGTTGTTTTTCTTATAAGGTATTAAATGACGACTTTATTGAATGCAGTAGAAGCTGTAACTAACCTGAATAAATTGAAACGTAAATGACTAGATATATTTCTTTTTCCAAAAGTTCCGCTTGAGCATCACTGAAGAGACATCATTTGTATCTGGTGCATCAAAATTGGCACCATATAAGTTATATATAAAATAAGAAATGTGTGACTGAATATTTACAGTATCATTGAATCAGGGTGGGTCTGAAGCAAGAAATCCGTCAAAAATGTCGATTCATAAATTATTGTCTTCTTTACAGTAATGTTGTTCATAATAACCGGTGTATTAACCTCAGGGGTCAACATTTCCGTTAAACATACGGGAGAGAGGCACCGAGTAGTGTCAGCTTTGGAAACAGATTTAGAGAATATCGCAAATTCACTATGAACAATGCCATGTGAGTGAGTATAATACGAATAATGACCCTAACTTACATGTATTTCACGCATACTGGTAAAATATACATATCAAGCATGTGTATGTTCGGGTATAGGGCATACCTATTAGAAACGTATATATCTGGTAATATATGTATATATATTAAACACGTATATATCTTGTAAAATACATACATATTAGACACGTATTGATCTGGGTATTGGACATATACATTATACACGTATCTGTCTAGGTATAGGTCACCATAGGACATACATACTAGACACGTATATGTCTGGGTATTGGTCACCATAGGATATACATATTAGACACATATATGTCTGGTAAAGGACACACATATTAGACACGTATCTGTATGGCTATTGAAATATATATTAGACACATATCTATCTCGGTATATGACATATTTACTAGATAAGTAACTGTCTGGGTATTGAACATACATATTCTATACGCCCCTTTTTGGATATGGGACAAACATTTAGACACCTACCTATCTATATATTATATACGTATCAGTCTTGGTAGAGTATATCTTAAACACGTGTATGTATACATATTAAACAAGTATGCATCTGGGTATAGAACATACATATTAGACACGTATATGTCTGGGTATTGAACATACATATTAGACACATAGCTGTCTGGGTATTGAACATACATATTAGACACATATCTGTCTGGGTATTGAACATGCATATTAGACACATAGCTGTCTGGGTATTGAACATACATATTAGACACATATCTGTCTGGGTATTGAACATACCTATTAGACATGTATCTGTCTGATTATAGGACATACATATTAGACACGTATCTGTCTGATTCTAGAACATACAGACTAGACACATTTCTGTCTCGGTATAGAACATACATATTAGACACGTATATGTCTGGGTATACAACATTAATATTAGATACGTATCTGTCCGGGTATAGGACATACATATTAGACACGTATTTGTCTGGGTATAGGGCATACATATTAGACACGTATCTCTCTGGTATAGGACATACATATCAGACGCATATCTGTTTGGGTAAAGAACATACATATTAGACACGTATCTGTCTGAGTATAGGGCATACATATTAGACACGTATCTCTCTGGTATAGGACATACATATTAGACACATATCTGTCTGGGTAAAGGACAATGAAAATCTAAAAAGAAAAAAAAATGGTGAAGATGTGAGCTTTGTAAGGATTTAAATGATTAAATAAAAGGAACAATTGGTGTGTATTATATCATATTTAAAATGTTATACATGTTTCAAACGACAAAGATTTTATAGTAAAGGAATCGTTTTGGATTATAAGAGCTTTAGTCTTTTGATGTGTCATTCATGGACGGTTCCCAAATACATAACACAGAAGAGATCACACTACAGTCCACACAAATAACATCATGCTGCATGTCATCTTAGCGGACCTGGGGAGATTCATTGCTGTTAATTTAAACATATCCCTTGTAAGAAGGCATCAATTCTTTATATGATCATATCATAGGCTTTATTGTTGTTGTTTTTTTTAAATGCCAGAAGGGTGAAATTCGATGATTGATATACTCTACATTAACTACATAGAGCGGGATTTGGATTTAATCAGTTAATTGTTTTTGTTATGAGGTATTAAATGCCGACTTTATGGAATACAGTACAAGCTCTAACTGACCTGGATAAATTGAACTTGAAATAATTTATAAAACAACGCATTTGTTACTGAATATCAATAATCTCACTAGATCAGAGTGTGTCTGAAACAGGAAACTCGGCAAAAATATCGATTCATAAATTATTGTCTTCTTGACAGTAATGATGTTCATATTAACCTCAGAGGCAACCATTTTGGAAACGTACGGGAGAGAGGGACTGAGCAAGTGCCAAATTTGCGAACACGTTCTTAAAGAAATTCGAATTCACTATCAACAATGCCTTATGAGGCGGGTGCAATACAAACAATTACCTTAAATTACATGTAATTCATACCTACTTATGCAGGTGTACAAATTACATATAATTCATACCCACTGGTTTTGATCTACAAGTGACATGTAATTCATACTTACTGGTGCTGGTGTACAAATCGTATGCATTCCATACATACTGGTGTAAAAATTACATGCTCTCGTAAGAGATACATATTAGGTATGTGCATATTTTGGTATACGACATACATATGAGAAACGTATTTTTCTGGGTGTAGACCATACATATCAGACACATATCTATTTGGGTACATACCATACACATTAGAAACGTACATGTCTGCAGATTATACATATATATTAGATACGTATCTGTCTGGGTATACAGCATACATATTAGACACATATCTGTCTGGGTATAAAGCATACATATTAGACACATATCTGTCTGGGTATAGAACATACATATTAGACACGTATCTGTCTGGGTATAGAACATACATATTAGACACGTATCTGTCTGGGTATAGAACAGACATATTAGACACGTATCTGTCTGGGTATAGAACATACATGTTAGACACGTATCTGTCTGGGTATAGAACATACATATTAGACACGTATCTGTCTGGGTATAGAACATATATATAAATCAAAATGAGTATTACCATTGGGAGCAGAAAATACAAATAGAAAGGGAAGACATGCTCATAATCCATCGTTTGATATACTTCATAGAAATACACAATATCCACATGTATGTATAGAGCAAAGAATACTGAGACATGTATGTTTGCCCAAAGGCAGATCCAACGCCAGCGACCCCCCCCCCCATTCGTTTAGTGTGCTTCCTCAGACCTCCGACCTGTGAGACTAACCCTCCGTTCTGAAATGTGTGGATCCGAAACCAATTGCACATGATATAATTCATCTTTTCCTTTTTTGATATGTGATTTGTGCTTCTTCACTCCCTTCCAACTTTTCAAACTTTGCCTCAATCAACCCGAAAGTCTACATCAAAGGGATACGAATTTGATGTGTATGTGGTAACTTTCACAGGGGCCTGAAATCCTATTTTATTTAACATTATTAGGAATTCGGTTATGAAATATTTTTCGTTTCGTAAGGATCCGTTTCAGTGGATTTCGTTTACATTTCGTTTCGCTTTTTACAGGTGTCTGTTTATAATTCGTTTCATTGATCAATAATTAAATCTGTACATACCCCAGACTGGTCTGAATCATCATACTTAAACAGTACGTTACGGTCCCAACCGACTGTATGTAAAATAAGAAGTCCTAATGAAAATGATGGGATTATTCATCGCATTAGAATTTGAGAATGAAAATGGGAGATTGAAGGCATGGACTTTTTATACATTTAGATGATGACAAAAAATGGAAACATCGCTCTGCCTTATACCATAATCTCTGTTCTGTCGTATGTGTTTAAAACAGCAACTATTTTTGAGTACGACCATTGTTTTTCATTGTAGTGACATTGCTCTTTGTATGTGTAATTCACGGACGATTCCCAAATACAGACTAAATATAGCACGATAGGAATCGCACCACAACCCATCAAGATAGTATCATTTACAATACCATCTTAACGCACGTGGGGGGAATCATTGATGTTTGTCGTGTCCTCTTCATTGTAAGGCAGGCATAAATTATTTCTCAGATCATATCGGGAGATTTAAATTCTATTTGAAAACTTCAATACACATTATTATTATTTTGGTCGAAGCAAGGATGACATTCGAAAAAAAAGTGTCATTCGATATTGATCACATAGATCTTTTCCATTATGAGGATTTAAATGACATCTTTATTTAATGCAATACAAGCTGTAACTGTTCTACATCAATTAAAGTACAATAACACAGCGTTGGTTGAATATCAATAATTTCATTGAATCGGAGTGGATCTGAAGTAATAAACCTATTTCTAAAGAAGCAGAAAATGACAATTCATGAATTAATGTCTTCCTGATAATAAGTCTGCTCGTAAGCACCGATGTATCAGACTTGGAGGTCACTAGTTCCGAAAATGCTGGGGAAAGGCACCGAACCATTGTCCAATTTGTAAATAATTTCAAAATATGCCAATTTGATAGCACATTTTCTGTCAACGTTGTCTTATGAGAGGATGTAGTACGAATAGTTTTTCAATAAAAATGTTATCTGCATTTTCTCATGGAAGCCGTGCAGTGCGAGTAGTGGTCCTTCAACTGGAAATGAGAATCAAACTTTTCACAATCAAAACATTTTTATTTCATTTTGAACAGGTATGAAATATCACAGAATATCATGCTTATTAAGGATGAAACAGTAAGTCTATATGAAATGGCCCAAAATATATTAATAACGAATATACATTTCCTTGCTATAGGAGTTAAGAGATTGATCACTGTTCGATATCTTTATCGTTCATGTTAAAATTTGCATGATTGAGCTAATCAACATTTGTAATTTTATGGTTTAAATGTCACACGGCGCACGCATTCACCACAAACGGTATATAACTCTGAGTTTAAGCTTAAGGGTTTCCTCATCATCAGACATCTCGTAGACATTTGGCCCCGCCCAAGTATTTTACAGATCTGAGAATATATAGACGTTAGTAGGTACAGTCAAATCATTTAGGATATAAATGCATGCTTTCAAAAAAACTTTCATATGGCGATGACTGTAGCCCACGTCGTCGATATTTAAAAGAAACATAAGTTTCTGTGTGGGGGTGCTAGGGGGGTGGGTAGGGGTGGAATGATCATGATTCATACCCCAAATGCCTGGTATACATACAGTATGAATACACATGTAGTTTATCAACCAATACGGCCAGTTTTGATAATGTGTATTTAGTTATATAAACGTGTACTTATCATTATCAGAAATAAGCCGACATTTTTTAATCTATTTTTTTTTCACAGATAATAATTATATATGTCCATTGTTTACATTATATGAAAAGTGGAATCAAATTAAAACGAAATTTGGACTCTAGAGTACCTTATTTACAAATACAGTACCTCTATTATCATTCCGGGATAAGTCACAGAAATGCATATAAAATACATGTACCGCTTTGTCTATGGCGAAATCCAACTCTATAAGATGTGATTTAACGAGCTATTAAATAAAAAAAAAACACTAATGTAATAATTTACCTTAATTAGTTACTAAGTGGCATCTCCATTTCTTCATGAAACAGTAAGACAATTTTATTTGATGTGAAATAGAATTAAGTCTTGTTGAGACAGGGAATCCGATGGAAGACGTTTTTAAATGCACTTTTACAGTGCTAAAATCCGATGCGCAGTTTAATAGAAATACCGTCCATGCGAATTCGTAAGTTGTCTGAGAGAAAAACTGGACAGTTAGCATATAATTGATTCTGATAATATCCGCCCGAATCAAACTAAGTCGGGTATACACTGCGATGCGCTATGAAACAAGCGACCCGGCTACTGTACAGTAGTGTAATTGTTGAGCGTCTATTGTATAAACAATATTCGGTATAGAAATGACCAACATGTTTACAAATAATGTTTATTTCACCAGTGTAAGAAATAAAAACATTTTCTCTATGACTAAGCAACTTTTGATACTACTGTCGCCAATGACGCCAGCTTGAAGCCGCCATCGCCTATCAAAATTCCCGTCTCAATTAGTCTCGTACAACCAGAAGCTCTGCTTTTTTCGTAAATATCCGAAGAGCAGAGAGTCTGATAAAGATACGCGATAACGTTTGTAACGTCAGAAGGAGGCTCACCAAAATTTCGGTATTTAAGTTGATTGGTTGATTCAACACACCTTGAAAATAACGACTACCGAAGAAAGTTGTAATAGATTGAATTTTACCGTTTAAGCTTAAGGATTTACAACTAGAGTATTTATAAAAAACGTTTGTAAAAGGAAAATATTGATTTGCTGTTCTACCAATGGAAAATGGTAAAACCGTTTTATTAAAATTACTTTAGGGGGCAAAAGTGAAAGTACAATTTTCAGTTGACAAAGAGCGTAATTTTTTTTATCGTACATGTAGTAGTGATTTTCCCATTAGTATCACTAATGAATGATCAACTAAAAACCTTGTTTTAATTCATTATGTTTATTCGCTGATGGATTAACACATTTCTTATGATTACAAAATGTTTCCTTTATTGGTACATATCATTTGTTTGTGATGACAGTCGAAGACTGTACAGAAAGGCAATACATAAACAAAGAGAGGTAACTCTGAAACAGTAAGTGTTTATGTATTCGGTAGTTATCCCCATCAGTCCTCAGATTATACATAGAAAGGAAAATCCTGTTTCTGCAAAACATTTTCCAGGTACACTTACATCAGCTGTTAAATCGAGTGATACAAAATTCAAAGTGATCTGTCGCTGCCCGATTCGTTTAAACTCTATTCACTACACGAGTCTTATTTTGAGTTAATTAGACGGTGAAAATCCAATGGTATAAAATACTAATAAGATATTATGAAATAGTTTCATAAATATTGTTTTGTAAATAACTAAAAAAAATCATCCAAAGTACACAATCATAAACAGGTAAATTGGATGATAAAAAGTTCAAAATCCGTAAATTGATAATATGTATCTATTTATTTTCATACTTAATGAACCCCCCGAACTACCGTTTACCATATTATACTGATTTTCATTTATTCGCTGGTGGATTAAGACATATTATGACAACACTGTTTCCTTTATTGGTACATATCATTTATGTGTATTCACAGCGGGCAACCGTTGATGATCATACAGAAAGACAAGAACACGTGAATCGGCATGAGCAAAGAGAGGTAACTCAGAAACTGTGTTTATGTATTAGTTTATGTATTAGTTAACTGTCCACATGAACTCTCTGATAAGCTTTGTGGAACACTTCATGCAGATAGCCCTTCCAATGGACTAGTTTTGGTACTGATGTTTGGTTTGAGGAGATATCCAGCTGCATATGTCGTTTAACATTATTTAGGGTATAATAGGTTTTGTTTCATGTCCACCGGCCTGTTTTTATATTCAAGTAGGAAAAAATACATACCAACATTAATCAATATCTTCTCCTTTCATAAAACAGAATTTATTCAGATACTTCTAAGTCAGAAGAAAAAAAATATCTTGCTGTGACTTTCAATTCCACATTTAAAGTTTTACTTTAAGACCCATAGGTTGACGCCTGTATTGGTGAACTGTTAGTACCCGAGGGTGTCTACAGCCCAGTAGCTAAGTACTTCGTTACTCGCCTGAAAATATGGATGTATATTTAATTGCTGGTATAAAAATTAGAAATTCAATCCATAATTCAGGATTATCTCCCTCATAAATTCCTTTATCCTTGGACGTATTTGGCTCCAGTTCTTGGCACTCTAGTTATCCTTTTAACTCTATTGTTATTTTAAATTTCCTGAATTTTGGCTACAGCATCACTGGGAAGACATTATCTGTCAAAATGTGCATCTGGTATATCAAAATTGGTACCTTATAGATTTTACATTAGATATATCGAAGACCTTTTATCTTTTAACAATGATAACTTTCTTTCAGATATTGATTCGATATATTCCATGGAGCTCAAAATAAAAGACACAACTGGGTCGTTCACTTCTGTTTCATACTTAGATATTTTATTGAAAGTAGGTATTAACGGCAAACTAACAACCCATATTTATGGCAAACGGGATGATTCCAGCTTTTCCATCGTCAATTTCTCAAATTGATATTGATGTAGCAATATTCCATTATCACCTGCAAATGCCGTTTAAATGTTTCAACGGATTCGATACGGATTCGATACGCTAGAGCTTATTCTGCTTGTGATCAGTTTTTAATCGATGCAAGCGACTAACAGACAAGTTGATGGTCCAGGGGTTTCAACAGTCAGCATTTCAGAAATTTCATGGTCGTTATAACGCTCTATTCCGTCAATACAACCTATCATGTCTGACGTGTTTCATACCGATTGTTAGGCTGTTCTTGACACACTGATTTTGACTATGAATAACTCCGTTTATCTGATCTGCATCTAGGGCTCATGGCCGGTGTAAACGGTCGACGGGGGATGCTTACTCCTCCTAGACACCTGATCCCACCTTTGATGCGTCCAAACTATCTAATTTGGGTTGCGTATAGGAGTTATGAGATTGATCTATTTTCGTTATCTTCACTTTTCATTTACAATATCAAAATATTTTATGATTTTTAAGGTATAATTTGCAATTTTCACCCCGCCAAAAAGCATTGTTGACTGAGGCGAAACCGAGCTAAACATGGTTTTTAAGGAGTGACAATTCCACGTGTTACTCTATAAAACATGTGATAGATCTTGGTATGGTGAATACTGTAAGAATGAACGTTACATGCACAGTTAAAGCTGTCTATACTTTACCTCTCCTCATGTATTGTCAACTGGTGTTATGTTATGTACCGTTATCCAGACGTGGTTTATGTACGCAGTTGGTTAATGTTACTTTTAACATATGTTTCTAAATGGATCACATTCGTCTGGTTTACATGAAAGTGATAACAATATACTACACCCTATACTATTTGAATTCAGACCGATTGAATACATAGTTTACCGTTTTTAAAAAAAATTTCGCCACTATCACATTGATAGCAGTCCGATGATAAAAACCGACGCTGCAACAGCAATGTGTGTGTTTGAGAAAATGAACTGCGCTGGCAATTCTTGCGATATAGTTTCCTTTGATGGTTGTAGAACAGCAGATGCTATCCCTGTGTCACAAATACCAAATTTTACCCCGTCCTGGAGGAAGGACCCGTACAAAAGTTATCATGGAATTTACAATTTCAGAATTTCGGAATAGGATTTCTTGCACTACATCACTATGCACTTAGTTTTTTTTTTTCTAGCAGGTGTGTGATTGTAGAGAAGAGTTTTGAGAATTTGTCATTTTTTTGTCCTGCACCTATGACCCCATGTGTGCAGGAAGGATTTTTTTTTAAATGGCGTATCTGAATTAAATGCACACGTATAAAATAAAACAAGCTGAAAATAAACAACGCTCACTTCGAGACTACAGTGAAGTGAAGCACGATGATACGATGCCACCCAACCATCCCTTCATTAGTCTGGGTTGCCTGAAATTTAATGTAATGCATACCATCAAATGATCATGGTAAACTTTATTGATGAATTGCATAATATCGTTACTGAAGATCCGAGTCAGAGAGAGAGAGAGAGAGAGAGAGAGAGAGAGAGAGAGAGAGATGTTTCTATCTCAATACCCACCATAGGACCATTCCTAAGCAAGTGATTTACATTAAGTTATTGATATATTTTATATACAGTATTAATCAAACAATTTTGCAAGAAATGAGTATTTACAGTGTTATAATGTCCTCTTTTAACAAAGTCCACTCAACAGTGCTAAAACATTAGTATCCTCCTAAATGGGTTCATATTATTATGTAGTGACAGGTGTTCATTAAAGTGTACATGACCGTACACAGAGCCGTGCGCTGTGACACGAAATAGCCGGGTGGATTTAAAGTACAGGGTGTGAGGTATCGTTCGAAAAATTATTTTCGTCTAAATATTATTTTTATCAGATGAGAAGCTGTGGGACATCTCAAAAAGGGTATTAAAAAGTTGAAAATGTGTAAAATGTTTGTTTATATATGTACATTCATGTGAAGGATTATACAAAAGTCCTTTGCGCTCAGATATACTCATTATGATCAGATGGAATCTATAGGTCCTTTGCGTTAAATGCAATTGCTCATTCAACAAAATTCCCGTCTGAGAAGCAAGATATCACATTGATGATGAGGTAAACCATATCATTTATTCCGAGGGCGTAGTATCAATGTTACAACAGACACGTGAACCACAGGGATTAGCAATATTATCAAGTTTATGGAAAAACGATTTTATGGAGTTAAAAAAATAATTACAGGTGGTTCACGCTTGTTTAATATCCCCCAACTCACAATATTTAAGTTTGCTACTAACCTATAACTCGTATGTCATATTTCAATTTGACCACATTTACATTTTCTGCTTGGATATTTGAAACTCAGTCATAAAATTCCATGTCACTACTATGCGTACTGGCATTCAATTATTTTCTTCAGTTAATCAAATTCTGTATTTCAAGTAAAATCACTGATAACACACTAAACTTTATTGAAGCTGTGGTGCCCTTATCGGAAAATTTTCTGATGAGGTACAAAAGAATAAACTAAACATGTGGTGAGTATTGACGTAATGAATCTGTGTCAGACGGAATGGTATACGTCATCTAACGATAAAACAGGTGTCAATGTTATGTGTCGGTAATTCAAACTTTCTTCCATCTTCATCACAATCCCGATCACGTGTCTCCGCTGATCAATATCTTAATTACGTTTGAAATCATTATTAGTCAATGGTTCTACGACAGGCATGCGCATTTAATATTCATATGATATCCTCCAATCAAAATCTAGAATCTGTTATATTGTACATTATACGGACAAAACAACACCAGCCACGTGACTATATCGTGTGAACATTCGTCCTTTAAGGCCTCGGACACTGGTATACAGATTTGTGGTGAGGAGTTGTCGACCTTGGTAACATGTTGGTGGAACAGAATAGTACAGTATACTTTCTGCACAGCTGTTGTGGGATTCTATTCTAAGAATTTCTTATTTATCTGCGCCGATAAAAAGGGCAAATTTGGATATCATATTTCATTTTGTATGTACACACGGGTGTCGATTTTCCTGCTAAATATTCAATGTTCATAGCACTTTGGGTGATTGATTGTAACTTGCTTAACGACTCGCTCGGGAATTTTTCACTCATAGGTGAAGGGGTTCAAATTTAGGCCTATGTTCGACGCTTACGGCCATTGAGCAGTGAAGTTTTTTTTTTAGCGTGTCACACCTACTGTGACACGGATCATCCGTTTTAAGGTCATCTCCGAGGACCCTTGACATCCACACCTGGTGCCGTTCGCACGCGGGACGAACGCCCTAACCTCTCGGCCACCGCGGTGGTGTAGCATTTTGAATAACATAAAGAAAGATGTAGCAAATTCAGACAAGGTTTTACACGCTGTTTGTTTGTCTACGTCCCCTCCAGAATGGTTGAGACGTCACCACAAATTAGACTCATTATGTTTAGCGCTTACAGTCGTAGTAGTGAGTGTTGCTTAACGCGACACGAGGCCTCCCTTTTTACAGTAATATCCGAAATAGTTCACTTCTATGGAGACGTCATCATTACCGGTGATGGGCTGCAAAATTTATGCCTATGTTCGGCGCTTATGGCCATTGAGCAAGGGGGGGGGTCTTTATCATGCCACACCTGCTGTGACACGGGACCTTGGTTTTTACGGTCTCGTCCGAACGACCGCCCCACTTAGTCGCCTCTTACGACAAACAAATGGGTACTAGGGACATATTGTAATCCGGATCCCCCCGGGACAAATGTTAGGAGAAGGATCAACCGCAGCCTAGTTTAACGTCTTATATATTAGCTTTGCCGCGACTTTGGCACGAGTGGAGTTCTAACTCACGACTTCCGCTATACCACTGAAATACCACCATCACTCTTTAAACACTCCAGGAGTAACTCTTTCTACACATCTATCGATTCAGTTCAAGTGTGCAGCGTTATTGTTTATAAATAATTGACAGTGTCATTTCGTCAATGACAACTCATTATGTTTTAGCGCTGACCAATGGTGTTCAGCATACTACGTTATATAAACCTGGAATGAAACTCTCCTGTTCATTGGACGGTCAGAATATTCCGATCCCAGTACACGAACAAACAACCAATAACCCAGGTAACGCTGACATATTTGATATATCAAATGTACTAAACTAATTCATTCAGAAATCAGGAAAAGTGCAGAATCTTTGAAATTCCTGGAAGTGCTAAATATGGGAGTTCTCTGGTAGTACAGTCTGGAAGTTTCCTAGATGTGCAGAATCAAGAAGATTCCCTGAATCAGAGAATCTGAGATACTACCGGAAGTACAGAATCTGAGACTTTCCCGGAAGTTCGGACTCTAGGAGACTGCCATATCATTCTAATTACATAATGATCATTTTGAAAAAAAAAATTATCAGATGAAGGAGGTCGGATTGAAATTTACATATAAGATTAGAAACAAAACACAAATTTGAATAACTATGTTTTCATTTTTCAGTGAGACACCGTGATAATGGCGGGAAGTTGCTGGCGACATGTTCGATCAGCCTAACTTTTGCTCTATCCATTCTCGTGTTATCATTAGGCGAGATCATGTTTAGCCATTCACCCACTCGCCAATGCCAGTACATTGTTTGTATAGTGTTTGTTTATACATGTATTATATGGGCAATCAAATACTGAAAACCCAGTTTTTACCGGGATATTCCCCGTGCGTTCTTTGGATGTTATAGCTTTACTTTCACTTTCCCAGGAAGATGCAATTTACTAACACAGATTAGGAGTGACACAACATGTTGCGATGTACATACATCGAAAGGGAGTCCTAAGCCCAGGAACGAGGTACCATGTACATATCAAAGGGAACACTTTTTTATGCATAAGGGTATGGACTTTAATACTACAAGTATAGCATGTTGACTTGCAGTCCATATCTTAATGCGCATGTAAAAATTATACGATATCAATTTTGATGCACCAGATGCGCATTTCGACAAATTATGTCTCCTCAGCGATGCTCAAGCAGAAATTCTAGAAATTAGAAATAACAGTAAACTTGTAAGAGGTATATGGAAAAACAGAGTCCCAAAGACTGGAGTGAAATTCGTCTAAGGATCCGATCTTTGCATAGGGGAGATACTCCTTAATTTTGAAAAGAATTTCTAAATTTATGTGTTTTCAAATTCGAAGCTTTTATTTCTTACATATCAATACATTTTTTAAGGTTGGAAAAAGAAGGGGCACACTCAGGGTAGGTTATTTAAGACTGCAACTGTGTCATATACAAAACATGTACGAATTATTTTGGATAGTACCCGATCGTCTTGATATATATTATCGATTTTGCTACTATACAAAAATTAACCCAGAACATTATATTTAGTGACGTAGTTAATTTACCTGAAAATAATACACCATACAGTACGTGTAGAATATTCTATAAAATTACTCAACCACCGCAATCCGCGAGTACTTCATCGTCTCAATATATCACAATCCGCGGGTACTTCACTGTCTCCATATACCACAATCCGCGGTTACTTCATTGTCTCAATACACCGCCATCCGCGGTTACTTCATTGTCTCAATACACCACAATCCGCGGTTACTTCACTGTCTCAAAACATCACAATCCGCGGTTACTTTATTCTCTCAATACACCACAATCCGCGGTTACGTCATTGTCTCAATACACCACAATCCGCGCTTACTTCACTGTCTCAATACATCACAATCAGCGGTTACTTCATTGTCTTAATATTTATTGACAACATCCTTTGGTGCACAAAGATTCAACTCATCAGGATCCGCCTTAAAGTATAAAAATCCCACATTAAGTATAAAAACACAAGATCCGCCTTTGATTATCCATTTATGTACAAGTATAGAACACACAGGATCCGCCTTTAAACAATTGTTATACGTTTTTCTCTGTATCAGTTTTGAGCTGACGATACTGTCACCTATGTCCCTGTGTTAACTATAGTGATGGGATTCGGTCAGAATTTCATAATCCATGATTGGTTTACTGTAACTAACTAATTATCGATTATAATCGACATAAAGAAATTATATAATAAAATAAATTGTCTATACTGAAAAAGTGTAAATAAATATTCTACATTTATGTATTACATTATATATTTCTACATGATGTGGGATTTTCTACATTTGTATTTGTTCTTTCTATTACTGAGAGAGTGTAAATGAATATTTTCTTTGTGTATTTGTTATTCTTCTACTGTCTTAGTATCCTGTAATTACATATATAAAAGAAAAAAAAAGGGAAAGAATATTTTATCCAAAAAACAACAAAAACAACCCCAAATCAGATCGAGTAACAGTAATCTATACGTAATCCACACATGTCTTTGCTCGCATCAACCATCTTTTTGATGGATGGTCACTTCGTCTATATGCCTGAATCAAAGTACGTCTATCTGACGATAAAAAAGTGCGTTATTCCCCGGGTATGGATACTTTCGCTTTCATGTGCGCCGCCATTACGGTAAATTAGGTTGATAAATAGGTCACGGCAGGACTATTCGTGAAAAACTACAGCCGTTGAGAAAACAAAATCTAAAAACTGATTAATTGGAATAAAATTTTCATAATCGAGCGCTTAGAATCTGCCAACAATCGACTGATTTTCGATTATAATCGATGATTGGAACACCACTAGTTAACTATGGATAAAAATCCTTGTAAATAATTCTTTACATAATTCATTTACTTCTAAGTAATGCCCACATTTAAGGCGGTTTTTATTAAACTTCTTAAACATTGTCGTTAAACATCCCTGAACTTGGTGACAAATTCATAAATACTTTCAGCATTAATTATTCTCAGAATTGTGTACTTATACCAGCTTAGGAAATAATGAAGGCAACGAACAGCGATCAATCATATGAGCTTATACAATGCATGACGTTTGCCGATTATTCACAAGTATTCTGGTTCAATGTGTAGGTCTTGGGATTCCCAACACAAATAAATCCTATCATGTAGTTAAACTCTTTGAGTGTTGTAATTCTATATTTCTAACACGTACATCGCTACAGTTGACCTCAACGTTTAAACAGATATATAAACCGGAGTCTGTTTATAATGACCTCAGTGTGAAGGACACTTTCAATAAGTGTATACAAAAACAAAAGTGTGCAGGTTTAATTAAAACGATGACGTGTCTGCCTTATGAGTTTCTGATCGTAATTCTGTCTTTTAAATCAAAGATCTAAACGATTATTTTGTTTGAGGAATGTTTATCTAGATCTTGAGGAGAAAGCGGACCTGGGCTGTATACTGAGAGCGTGTCAATTACATGCCTATTTCCGTGTCCCCTCAACCTACTTAATGCAGTTCGCAAATCTGGCTTAAAATTCCTAAGTTAACTTTTCTTCTGCTAAGGTTTTACATTAATGGACGCGTTACAAGTAGTCCTCAGACAGTCGACACTTTAAAATCCACAAAGTAGTTCAGATAACATGAATCTGTATTATACATAATTGTATCTTTTACATGAAAACTGTACCAAAAATGCACCATTCAATATTGTGTATGTAATATTGCCAAATTATTTAATGTTTGTTGTGAAATATGTAGTAATTTCAATTTCATTTATCCCCTTTATCTTTTTGTTTCTTTAATTCTGTCCTATAAATATATTTTCATGTTATTTCTATCAGTAATTCATTATTTCTGAAATCTTCTCGTCTTCACTGTTAGCTAGATCATGTTCTCTTCGTCAAATAAGAAAATTAAATGCCGGTACAAACTTGAGATATTGTGTAATTTAAAAAAAAAACAAGTATTCAGGTTAGCTTTGATGGGATACGTTGTTCACAATCAAACACGAGTTATTTCCCCCTGCATACAGGAGGCGCACAACCCGATGCGGTCCTCAGGTGATTGAATTATCATCAGGAATATATAAAGAATTTGTATTTCTGATTGTAATTAAGTGTCATTTAAGGATTTTTTTGTAGAAGTTAAGTGTAATTACTGACATATATAACTGTACAAAATTCTTAATCATTTATTATGTGCCCCGTATGTGATTTTTCGCAGCCCATGGTATATATCGGTTTATATCAGAATGATCAAGATGAGCAATTCTTTTTATCAATATATTATCGACGATAAAAAACGGGTACCAATTACTTCAGTATCAAAATGGGTTAAGGATGGTGAACTGTTTAATGAGATAGAATGGAATAAAATATTTGAGCTCCCCTTTAAGGTAACAAAAGAGTCAAAGTATCAATGGTTACAATTTCAAATACGTCATAGAATAATTCCTTTTTAAGCTTAAATTAATAGACTCCTCCATTTGTACATTTTGTACAAGTAACATAGAAACAATTGGTCACTTGTTCGTAGAATGTTTTGAAGTAAAGGAGATCTGGTGTGCAATTGAAGACTGGTTTCTCAATTTTAATAAACCAATTATATGTGATAGACAAGCCATACTATTTGGCAAATACAATAACGGAAACTTATACAAAGTACAAAATTTACTAATACTTATTTTCAAGTATTACATGTTTGCAAGTATGTATAAAATGGCTCCAAAACTAAATATTTGTGCTGTCAAAAACATATCATTGATAGATTTTATATAGAAAAATCTATGTTGCTAAAAAGCTGTAAATATACTTAATATGAGAAGTAATGACACAATATATGTGATTTGCTTTAATTATGTACTGTTAACAGAAAACAATTGCTTTATATGAAATGATTGAAACTGATCAGTGGACCAAACAAAATTATCTCTCTCTCTCTCTCTCTCTCTCTCTCTCTCTCTCTCTCTCTCTCTCTCTCTCTCTCTCTCACTTATATACATATGTACTCATCATGTATTGTTAATATGTAAATGTTTATTCATTCCATGTGAAAGCAAATAATAAATGAATTACAATATATTATCGACCACCAAAAAAGAAACAACAATGAATCGACCAGGAATTATATGAGCAACTAACGCATGCAATAATTAACGTGTAATCCTTTCAAACTGTAGACCAAAAGTTTTCAGTCAATTGTGAAATCAGCTTTACCTTGCCTCCCCCTTTTTTGGGAAAACAATGTTACATAAGTAGTATAGTGTGTACATTCCAAGCCTATTGAACCGTCACCGAACCATGCAGCGCCAAGATGGCGGTCCTTCCACCTCCGCCAAGATGGCGACATTTCTACTTTCGGTCAATATTTTTCTTCCAGTCTGCCCTTCTCCAAGATGGGGACCATTTCGGCAAAGTAGCTATCACTCTTTACCAGGACTTTGGACAAAGCTAGTTCTCGTACCGAACGGATCAACGTTCATAGCCCGATCATCGAAACGAGGGGGAACGTCCTCGAATTGGTTTACGAGTCTCTACGACCGCGCCAGGGACCCCTCAAATGGGCTGACCCACCCTTCTCAGAATAATTTCACATACGTCGTATCCCCCCTTTTTGTCCCAACAAACCAAAATCAGTCTATATACATCTCCTTCTATATAAATCATAGGGAACTTTATATACATATGTATGAAGTAAAGCACATCCTATATACACATGGTTTTTTCCCTTCAATATATCAAATTCAGTCTATATATTTTTAAGGTTTTAAAGTAATATCCAGAGGTTCCGTGGAAATACCGTCATCTAAAACTCTTTTTTTTACAATAAAATTAAGAAAATCCACCTCTTTACTGTGTGTACGTAAACCTGGTATTGTCACGCGCACGAATCCCGCGATTGAAAACGTGCCCTGCTTTTTAATTGGTCAAAACTTGATCATAATTTCCCCCAAGGACTAGACACCTGATTTGTGTTAATCCTTTTAGAACTAAATTTGCATTCATTTCAGTTCGAGACTACATACGATTTTGAACAAAGACGATCATTATTTCCCCTTCGTATTCCATTTTTGATAACCCCGGGACGCGCCTATCAAATTTCTTGTGTTTTTCGCAACATTCCCGGGGCAGGGAAAGAGGACAGGCATCGTTGCGACAGAAATTGTGCAGGTGGTGATTGTAGCTTTTGTACACGTTGGGTTTAATGGTGTCGCGCATGTTTTCCCCGCTAATACACAAATAATTGGAATCCGTGTCAATTTCCAATATCATATAGTCCGCGCGATCAACATGGACGTCTAAAAAATCGTATAATGAAATTCCAACTTTTTCATCTCTGTGTATTGTAAAATAAAGTAGCCTAACTGTATCAGATGATCCATCCTGATCTTAGACCTGGCCATTTCTAATTCATAAAAATCTTCCCCTAAACACGTCGCGTTTCTAATTCATCTTGATTGACCGCGAGACAAGTTTCGTTTCGCCCCCCCCCCCCCCCTGAACGTACACGATATTGCGGTGTTTTGTTTTAGCCATGATTAACGATCCATAACCCGAATTTTCGATTAATTTCATTTCCGGTCGCGCGTGGGTTACTCTCTGCGCTTCGGTCATGTCATTTACCATTTAAAAAAAAAAAAAACACGCCTGCGCTTTAAATTCTATCTCGTGATAGATCATCGTGACTTTTAACCCTTGATCTAAATACATCTTCAACAAGGGAGTAAGCAACATTTTTTCCGCCTTCATCCCCCCCCCCAAGAAAAGTCTGGAATGTGTACTTTGACCTTCATTTTCGATGTGCTGTTGCATGTGTCTTGCGATGTCTTTAAAATCCACCTCCTTATTACAAAATAACGGGAACATTTCTTTAAACTATTCATAAGGAGACACTGATTTATTCGGTACCTATACATCTACTTCCACCATACCAAATAATGTCCCATCCCTAACCCCATCAAAAATCTGTTTTTCCTTGATCCCTTTCTGACCTTTCCGGTAAAAAGCGGGGCGCATTTCCCAACCCAAAGCATACATTTACGGGATAACAACCCATCCTATTTTCACCCCCGTCAATTCTGGCATGCCGAATGTCTGTTTGCTAATATTTAGTTAAAAACTTCATCAATTGAAACATTTTAATATGTTGATCCCTAACTTTGGATTTGTAGCCGTCTTCCGCCCTTCGTCTGACCATCACCCCCAAGGACAGTTTTGTCCTATACACCACAGGTATAAAGTATTACAATCATACCCAAGGCTTTCTGACATACTTTCCCTCCCCTATTTTTTGTTTCCGCCTTGTCATAAATGATCACACAATGTTAGACTTGATGGTGTAATATAAATCTTTATTTTTCTGGTCCATTAACATGAATTCCGCCCCTCCCTCGTTGCCGTTTCAAATAACATTTTCCTAGCAATCCCCGGGACGGACATGGCAATTTTAAATAAATCAATATTTCTATCAAAATAAAATTGTTGCAGGCGCGAGACAGCAGTGACTAAAGGTCATACATCTAAATTATTATACCACACTAAAGAGTCCCTAAACGTTTTCATGTCGTGATCCGCCCAGGCCTGTTGGTAGGTTTGATAGTCAATGTCAGAAATGCACGTCTCCTTTAAACTGCTGTAAAAGGCAGACGAGGGAGGTAATTCTGTACAGTCTAACTTTGACACGTCGTCAAACCACTCGTAGAGAAAATGACCTTTCGATTCTTCTACTTGGTAGACTTTTAAAAATTTCGCATAAGACGTGTCGGGGACCACAAAGTGGGAAATGTCTAAAAAATGCAGTTCCTCTGACGAAATGCAAACGTAAGCGTTATTCTAATTTATAATACAGTAGTATTCCGATTAACGGAGTCCTAAATGTTTGACCAGTTTTGATTTAATTCAATTCAAATCATATTTGGCCGAATTAAATACTAGCACGGGAACTTGAGCGACATACGCATTGAGCTTCCCATATAACTATTTATTTTTTTGAACTTCATCCTCTTCCTCCGCAGCCAGCTCCATCACCCTATTTTTACGTTCTAGTAATTCCCTACTCCAACGATGTTTAGCTAAACCTTTCGTTTTTTCAGCAATTTCTTTGATATAACCCACCATTTATTTCACTAATTCGTCCCCATTGTCATTGACAATGCAGCGAGGGCTGTCAAATGCCGGGACGTTACTACAGATGGGTACGCTAATGGGCATGTGTCCGTGGGTCCATTCTACCTTTACTGACCTCTGACCTTCAACTTTATGCAAGAGGGCTTCAAAATCAAATACGATAAACCAAGGATAGACTTGGTCCCTAACATTGATGCCAAAATAAGACAGTTCCCCCGGATAAATGCTCTTTGTCTTATCTTGACACATTTGTTCGTGACGAATAAATGTCCGGACACCCATGATGATCACTAAATGAAACTGAAGGATGAATAAAAGGTAACTGACTATTTACTACAAAACGACTGAATGGTGACTGAAATGTCATTCAGTGCCAATTAATATGTGATTGATTGATTGATAGTATCTTGCTTAACGTCTTTGTCAAGAATTTTTCAATCATATGGAGACCTCACTAAGACCGGTGAGGGGGTTCAAATTTAGGCCTATGATCGGCGCATATACTGCCATTGGGCAGTGAGGGTTTTTTAGCGTGCCACACCCATTGTGATCTAGGGCGTCCGGTTTTATGGTCATCTCCGAGGACCCAGTGGCGGATTTAGAGGGGGCGCAGCCGGCGCCCCCCCCCCCCCTTACATTTTCAAATTTAAGGTAAATCGCGGCATCTTGTTTCGGAAAATGTACTAAACCATAAAAGAAGCAATAATTTCTTCCACTCCCGGAGAAATAAATGACAAAATCTTTTGATTTCTTAAATGTCTTTATCGGGAGAACTTCATTTTTTCCAGAAACCCCTTAAAATTTGGGTCATTTTATTAATTTCACCTTATTTAAATGATAGAAAATAGTACACATGACTAAATAGGAGACATATTTCAAGCCCCATAAAATCTCTAAAATCCAGGAGCTTTCGGGGGCTTCGCCCTGGATCCACTGCCTCATACAGATTTACATTTAGGTAAATGCAATTTAAATTGTTCCATGCATGTTGAAATTTCAGTAGGAAATGAAAGTTTGAAGTCAAATTCTGGTCCACTTTATACATTGTTTTTATCCATGCTGATTTTGTTTTTGTTGCCTCATTTGAAGCTGCCCCAACCTGTTTCCAATTAAAGAGATTCTCTCGATGTTTATAAAGTTCATCCTATAATTAATTTGCTGCAATTAGTTGAAATGCTTCTAGCTAATTTTGCACGGTCGTTTTAAGTTTTACATCCTTCTTATACAGGTACTCTGTTGGTTTAATATTTTAAGGAGCTACCCTACATCGTCATAATGGCTGACTTCCTTTTTAAAACATGGATGAAAATATAGATATCAGCAATATTTGTCTATTCGTTTCAAAAATCATCGCCTAGCTGAGTAGCACGTCGACTGTTGAACTGTAGATCGCGGGTTTGAATCCAGGATGTGTTTTGATTTTTCTTTTCTTTCGGATTGGTTTGTACTAAAACTGCATTTTTTGACTAAAAAAAAAAAAGTAAAATTGAAAGTTTTCACTCTCAAAATATTGTTGTACAAATTCTCTACTTTTCATTCCTATCAAATTTCTCTGGTGTAGCATACATCGTCAATGTTCCACTCGAAATTGTTTCACTCCTATGGAGACGTCACAATTGCCGGTGAAGGGCTGCGGCACTTACTGCTTTTGCTTTGCCGTGCCTCACTTGCTCTCTCTTTGCAGTCTCATCCGAAGGACAGCCCCATTTAGTCACTCTTACGACAAGCAAAGGATACTGAGGACATATTCTAACGCGGATCATCGCCGCGGTTGCCGAGAGGTTAGAGCATCGGCCCCGCATGCGGAAGGCCTGGGGTTCGAAGGCCTGGGGTTCGAATCCCGGCCGCGACAGACCTAAGTCGTTAAAACAGGTAGTGACAGTCCCATCGCCAAATACTTGGCATCAGGTGTGAATGTCACGGGTCCTCGGAGATGACATTAAAAACGGATGTATCATGTCACAGTAGGTGTGCACGCTAAAGAACCCTCACTGCTCAAAGGCCGTAAACGCCAAGCATAGGCCGAAAGCTCTTCACCGGTTTTGGTGACGTCTCCATATGAGTGAAAAATTCTCGAGCGAGACGTTAAGCAAGATACAATAAATCAATCTAAGGCGGATCTCCACGGGACCTTATACTCTGATCGAGTCTACTTTAGATAATTTTTCATAACCCCAACATTCTATTAGTGGAGTATTCGTGATTGGAAATTCCAAGATTTCAGACAAATATTGAATAACCCGTCGCATGGAAATATTTTAAACTTATGAAAAATATCCAAATATTATTTGAGAACTTTATAATTTGAATTTAAGATCATATGGATGTGACTTATTTAAAGATTTAGAATAGCTAATGATTTTGAATTTCAGATTATATATAAGTGAAAATAGAATAAAGATTTACAGAAGGTCAGGAACACGACCCACTGAAAACAGTATGCTTTAACTGAATCAAAATACTTTGAGAACTTGAACACTATACTTTAGAAAATATATTTTATGAATATAATGTATTTGCAAATCTATGAACATGATACATATCTTAATGATGAAATTAGAAGGAAATTATTTGAACATATGGGTACTTTTGAGAATTTGATAAATCTTTATTGAGATTTCATGACTGGAACATCATATGATTGAAAAGTTGACATTATATGTATATTTCAGACAAGTTGAAAAAAATATGTACAGGAACAAGCACGATTAATACACTCTATCTGAATCAAGATATCCTCTGAAAACTCGAGAACTCCATGAATGATTTTTCAAGGTGTAGGATTTTATGATTGAGAAATGTAATACTTCAACAATTAGAGTATAAGCGATTTTTTGTATTGCATGACATATGATAAGAATTTGAGAACTATTTTAACTCTGTGAGGTATATTTGAGATCGTTTGAGGAATTCATGAATCTATTATGGTTCGTTTTGGAATAACATGACAAACAGATAACTAACACCACACAAACAGATAACTAACATCACACAAACACATAACTAACATCACACAAACATATAATTAACATCACACAAACAGATAACTAACATCACACAAACAGATAACTAACACCACACAAACAGATAATTAACACCACACAAACATGTAACTAACACCAAACAAACAGATAACTAACATCACACAAACAGATAACTAACACTACACAAACAGATAACTAACATCACACAAACATATAACTAACACCACACAAACAGATAACTAACACCATACAAACAGATAACTAACACCACACAAACAGATAACTAACATCACACAAACAGATAACTAACATCACACAAACAGATAACTAACACCACGCAAACAGATAATTAACACAACACAAACAGATAACTAACACCACACACACAGATAACTAAAACAACACAAACAGATAACTAACACCACACACACAGATAACTAAAACAACACAAACAGATAACTAACATCACACAAACATATAATTAACACCACACAAACAGATAACTAACATCACACAAACATATAACTAAAACCACACAAACAGATAACTAACACCACACAAACAGATAACTAACATCACACAAACACAGATAACTAACACCACACAAACAGATAACTAACACCACACAAACAGATAACTAACACCACACAAACAGATAACTAACATCACACAAACAGATAACTAACACCACGCAAACAGATAATTAACACAACACAAACAGATAACTAACACCACACACACAGAAAACTAAAACAACACAAACAGATAACTAACATCACACAAACATATAATTAACACCACACAAACAGATAACTAACATCACACAAACAGATAACTAACACCACACAAACAGATAACTAACATCACACAAACAGATAACTAACACAACACAAATATGTAACTAACACCACACAAACAGATAACTAACATCACACAAACATATAACTAACACCACACAAACAGATAACTAACATCACACAAACATATAACTAACATCACACAAACAGATACCTAACACCACACAAACAAATAACTAATATCACACAAACAGATAATTAACATCACACAAACAGATAACTATTATCACACAAACAGATAACTAACACCATACAAACAGATAACTAAAACCACACAAACAGATAATTAACATCACACAAACACAGATAACTAACACCACACAAACAGATAACTAACATCACACAAACACAGATAACTAACACCATACAAACAGATAACTAACATCACACAAACAGATAATTAACATCACACAAACACAGATAACTAACACCACACAAACAGATAACTAACACCACACAAACAGATAACTAACACCACACAAACATATAACTAACATCACAAAAACACAGATAACTAACACCATACAAACAGATAATTAATATCACAGAAACATATAACTAACACCACACAAACAGATAACTAACATCACACAAACAGATAACTAACACCACACAAACAGATAACTAACACCACACAAACAGATAACTAACACCACACAAACAGATAACTAACATCACACAAACAGATAACTAACACCACACAAACAGATAACTAACATCACACAAACAGATAACTAACACCACACAAACAGATAACTAACATCGCACAAACAGATAACTAACATCACACAAACAGATAACTAACATCATACAAACAGATAACTAACACTATACAAACAGATAACTAACATCACACAAACAGATAATTAACATAACACAAACAGATAACTAACATCACACAAACATATAACTAATACAACACAAACAGATAACTAACATCACACAAACACAGATAACTAACACCACACAAACAGATAATTTACATCACACAAACAGATAATTAACATAACACAAACAGATAACTAACATCACACAAACATATAACTAATACAACACAAACAGATAACTAACATCACACAAACATATAACTAACATCACACAAACAGATAACTAACACCACACAAACAAATAACTAACATCACACAAACAGATAATTAACATCACACAAACAGATAACTAACATCACACAAACAGATAACTAACATCACACAAACAGATAACTAACACCACACAAACAAATAACTAACATCACACAAACAGATAATTAACATCACACAAACAGATAACTAACATCACACAAACAGATAACTAACATCACACAAACAGATAACTAACATCACAAAAACAGATAACTAACATCACACAAACATGTAACTAACATCATACAAACAGATAATTAACATCACACAAACAGATAATTAACATCACACAAACAGATAACTAACATCACACAAACAGATAACTAACATCACACAAACAGATAACTAACATCACACAAACAGATAACTAACATCACACAAAAAGATAACTAACACCACACAAACATATAACTAACACCATACAAACAGATAAGTAACACCATACAAACAGATAATTAATATCACACAAACAGATAACTAACACCACACAAACAGATAACTAACACCACACAAACAGATAACTAACATTACACAAACAGATAACTAACATCACACAAACAGATAACTAACATCACACAAACATATAACTAACATCACAAAAACAGATAACTAACATCACACAAACAGATAACTAACACCACACAAACAGATAACTAACACCACACAAACAGATAACTAACACCATACAAACAGATAACTAACACCACACAAACAGATAACTAACACCACACACACAGATAACTAAAACAACACAAACAGATAACTAACACCACACACACAGATAATTAACATCACACAAACAGATAACTAACATCACACAAACAGATAACTAACACCACACAAACATATAATTAACATCACACAAACAGATAAATAACATTACACAAACAGATAACTAATACCACACAAACATATAACTAACATCACACAAACAGATAACTAAAACCACGCAAACAGATAACTAACATCACACAAACACAGATAACTAACACCACACAAACAGATAACTAACATCACACAAACAGATAACTAACATCACACAAACAGATAACTAACATCACACAAACAGATAACTAACATCACACAAACAGATAACTAACATCACACACACATATAACTAACATCACACAAACATATAATTAACATCACACAAACAGATAATTAACATCACACAAACAGATAATTAACATCACACAAACATATAACTAACATCACACAAACAGATAACTAACACCACACAAACATATAACTAACACCACACAAACAGATAACTAACACCACACAAACATATAACTAACACCACACAAACAGATAACTAACACCACACAAACAAATAACTAACACCACACAAACAGATAACTAACACCACACAAACAGATAACTAACACCACACAAACATATAACTAACACCACACAAACAGATAACTAACACCACACAAACATATAACTAACATCACACAAACAGATAATTAACATCACACAAACATATAATTAACACCACACAAACAGATAACTAACATCACACAAACATATAATTAACACCACAAAAACAGATAACTAACATCACACAAACAGACAACTAAAACCACGCAAAGAGATAACTAACATCACACAAACAGATATCTAAAACCACACAAACAGGTAACTAACACAGCACAAACATATAATAACACCACACAAACAGATAACTAACATCACACAAACAGATAACTAACATCACACAAACATATAATTAACATCACACAAACAGATAACTAATACCACACAAACAGGTAACTAACACAACACAAACAGATAACTAACACCACACAAACAGATAACTAACATCACACAAACACAGATAACTAACACCACACACACAGATAACAAACACCACACACACAGATAACTAACAAAACATAAACAGATAGCTAACACCACACAAACAGATAACTAACATCACACAAACAGATAACTAACATCACACAAACAGATAACTAACATCACACAAACAGATAACTAACATCACACAAACAGATAACTAACACCACACAAACAGATAACTAATACCACACAAACAGATAACTAAAACCACATAAACAGATAACTAACATCACACAAACAGATAGCTAACATCACACAAACAGATAACTAACATCACACAAACAGATAAATAAAACCACACAAACAGGTAACTAACACAACACAAACAGATAACTAACACCACACAAACAGATAACTAACATCACACAAACAGATAACTAACATCACACAAACATATAACTAACACCAAACAAACAGATAACTAACATCACACAAACACATAACTAACACACACAAACAGATAACAAACATTACACAAACAGATAACTAACATCACACAAACAGATAATTAACACCTCACAAACAGATAACTAACATTACACAAAGATATAACTAACATCACACAAACACAGTTAACTAACACCACACACACAGATAACTAACATCACACAAACAGATAATTAACACCACACAAACATATAACTAACATCACACAAACAGATAACTAACACCACACAAACAGATAACTAACACCACACAAACAGATAACTAACACCACACAAACAGATAACTAACACAACACAAACAGATAATTAACATCACACAAACAGATAACTAACACCACACAAACATGTAACTAACATCACACAAACACAGATAACTAACACCACACAAACAGTTAACTAACATCACACAAACAGATAAATAACACCACACAAACAGATAACTAACACCACACAAACAGATAATTAACATCACACAAACAGATAACTATTATCACACAAACAGATAACTAACACCACACAAACAGATAACTAAAACCACACAAACAGATAATTAACATCACACAAACACAGATAACTAACACCACACAAACAGATAACTAACATCACACAAACACAGATAACTAACACCATACAAACAGATAACTAACATCACACAAACAGATAATTAACATCACACAAACACAGATAACTAACACCACACAAACAGATAACTAACACCACACAAACAGATAACTAACACCACACAAACATATAACTAACATCACAAAAACACAGATAACTAACACCATACAAACAGATAATTAATATCACAGAAACATATAACTAACACCACACAAACAGATAACTAACATCAAACAAACAGATAACTAACACCACACAAACAGATAACTAACACCACACAAACAGATAACTAACACCACACAAACAGATAACTAACATCACACAAACAGATAACTAACACCACACAAACAGATAACTAACATCACACAAACATATAACTAACACCACACAAACAGATAACTAACATCGCACAAACAGATAACTAACATCACACAAACAGATAACTAACATCACACAAACACAGATAACTAACACTATACAAACAGATAACTAACATCACACAAACACAGATAACTAACACCACACAAACAGATAATTAACATCACACAAACAGATAATTAACATAACACAAACAGATAACTAACATCACACAAACAGATAACTAACACCACACAAACAGATAATTAACATAACACAAACAGATAATTAACATAACACAAACAGATAACTAACACCACAAAAACAGATAATTAACATCACACAAACATATAACTAATACAACACAAACAGATAACTAACATCACACAAACATATAACTAACATCACACAAACAGATAACTAACACCACACAAACAAATAACTAACATCACACAAACAGATAATTAACATCACACAAACAGATAACTAACATCACACAAACAGATAACTAACATCACACAAACAGATAACTAACATCACAAAAACAGATAACTAACATCACACAAACATGTAACTAACATCATACAAACAGATAATTAACATCACACAAACAGATAATTAACATCACACAAACAGATAACTAACATCACACAAACAGATAACTAACATCACACAAACAGATAACTAACATCACACAAACAGATAACTAACATCACACAAACAGATAACTAACATCACACAAACAGATAACTAACACCATACAAACAGATAAGTAACACCATACAAACAGATAATTAATATCACACAAACAGATAACTAACACGACACAAACAGATAACTAACACCACACAAACAGATAACTAACATTACACAAACAGATAACTAACATCACACAAACAGATAACTAACATCACACAAACAGATAACTAACATCACACAAACAGATAACTAACATCACACAAAGAGATAACTAACATCACACAAACAGATAACTAACATCACACAAACAGATAACTAACATCACACAAACAGATAACTAACATCACACAAACAGATAACTAACACCACACAAACATATAACTAACACCATACAAACAGATAAGTAACACCATACAAACAGATAATTAATATCACACAAACAGATAACTAACACCACACAAACAGATAACTAACACCACACAAACAGATAACTAACATTACACAAACAGATAACTAACATCACACAAACAGATAACTAACATCACACAAACATATAACTAACATCACAAAAACAGATAACTAACATCACACAAACAGATAACTAACACCACACAAACAGATAACTAACACCACACAAACATATAACTAACACCATACAAACAGATAACTAACACCACACAAACAGATAACTAACACCACACACACAGATAACTAAAACAACACAAACAGATAACTAACACCACACACACAGATAATTAACATCACACAAACAGATAACTAACATCACACAAACAGATAACTAACACCACACAAACATATAATTAACATCACACAAACAGATAAATAACATTACACAAACAGATAACTAATACCACACAAACATATAACTAACATCACACAAACAGATAACTAAAACCACGCAAACTGATAACTAACATCACACAAACACAGATAACTAACACCACACAAACAGATAACTAACATCACACAAACAGATAACTAACATCACACAAACAGATAACTAACATCACACAAACAGATAACTAACATCACACAAACAGATAACTAACATCACACACACATATAACTAACATCACACAAACATATAATTAACATCACACAAACAGATAATTAACATCACACAAACAGATAATTAACATCACACAAACATATAACTAACATCACACAAACAGATAACTAACACCACACAAACATATAACTAACACCACACAAACAGATAACTAACACCACACAAACATATAACTAACACCACACAAACAGATAACTAACACCACACAAACAAATAACTAACACCACACAAACAGATAACTAACACCACACAAACAGATAACTAACACCACACAAACATATAACTAACACCACACAAACAGATAACTAACACCACACAAACATATAACTAACATCACACAAACAGATAATTAACATCACACAAACATATAATTAACACCACACAAACATATAACTAACATCACACAAACATATAATTAACACCACAAAAACAGATAACTAACATCACACAAACAGACAACTAAAACCACGCAAAGAGATAACTAACATCACACAAACAGATATCTAAAACCACACAAACAGGTAACTAACACAGCACAAACATATAATAACACCACACAAACAGATAACTAACATCACACAAACAGATAACTAACATCACACAAACATATAATTAACATCACACAAACAGATAACTAATACCACACAAACAGGTAACTAACACAACACAAACAGATAACTAACACCACACAAACAGATAACTAACATCACACAAACACAGATAACTAACACCACACACACAGATAACTAACACTACACAAACAGATAACTAATACCACACAAACAGGTAACTAACACAACACAAACAGATAACTAACACCACACAAACAGATAACTAACATCACACAAACACAGATAACTAACACCACACTCACAGATAACAAACACCACACACACAGATAACTAACAAAACATAAACAGATAGCTAACACCACACAAACAGATAACTAACATCACACAAACAGATAACTAACATCACACAAACAGATAACTAACATCACACAAACAGATAACTAACATCACACAAACAGATAACTAACACCACACAAACAGATAACTAATACCACACAAACAGATAACTAAAACCACATAAACAGATAACTAACATCACACAAACAGATAGCTAACATCACACAAACAGATAACTAACATCACACAAACAGATAAATAAAACCACACAAACAGGTAACTAACACAACACAAACAGATAACTAACACCACACAAACAGATAACTAACATCACACAAACAGATAACTAACATCACACAAACATATAACTAACACCAAACAAACAGATAACTAACATCACACAAACACATAACTAACACACACAAACAGATAACAAACATTACACAAACAGATAACTAACATCACACAAACAGATAATTAACAGCTCACAAACAGATAACTAACATTACACAAAGATATAACTAACATCACACAAACACAGTTAACTAACACCACACACACAGATAACTAACATCACACAAACAGATAATTAACACCACACAAACATATAACTAACATCACACAAACAGATAACTAACACCACACAAACAGATAACTAACACCACACAAACAGATAACTAACACCACACAAACAGATAACTAACACAACACAAACAGATAATTAACATCACACAAACAGATAACTAACACCACACAAACATGTAACTAACATCACACAAACACAGATAACTAACACCACACAAACAGTTAACTAACATCACACAAACAGATAAATAACACCACACAAACAGATAACTAACACCACACAAACAGATAACTAATATCACACAAACAGATACCTAACATCACACACACAGATAACTAACACAACACAAACAGATAACTAACATCACACAAACAGATAATTAACATTACACAAACAGATAACTAACATCACACAAACAGATAACTAACACCACACAAACAGATAACTAACACCACACAAACAGATAACTAACATCACACAAACACAAATAACTAACACCACACAAACAGATAACTAACATCACACAAACAGATAACTAACATCACACAAACAGATAACTAACATTACACAAACATGTAACTAACATCACACAAACATATAACTAACATCACCCAAACAGATAATTAACAAAACACAAACAGATAACTAACACCACACAAACACAGATAACTAACACCACACAAACAGATAACTAACATCACACAAACAGATAACTAACACCACACAAACAGATAACTAACACCACACAAACAGATAACTAACATCACACAAACACAGATAACTAACACCACACAAACAGATAACTAACACCACACAAACAGATAACTAACATTACACAAACAGATAATTAACACCACACAAACAGATAACTAACACCACACAAACAGATAACTAACATCACACAAACAGATAATTAACACCACACAAACAGATAACTAACACAACACAAACAGATAACTAACACCACACAAACAGACAACTAAAACCACGCAAACAGATAACTAACATCTCACAAACAGATAACTAACACCACACAAACAGATAACTAACATCACACAAACACAGATAACTAACACCACACAAACAGATAACTAACATCACACAAACAGATAACTAACACCACACAAACATATAACTAAAACCACACAAACAGATATCTAACACCACACAAACAGATAATTAACACCACACAAACAAATAACTAAAACCACACAAACAGATAACTAACACCACACAAACATATAACTAAAACCACACAAACAAATAACTAACACCACACAAACAGATAACTAACATCACACAAACATGTAACTAACACCACACAAACAGATAACTAACATCACACAAACAGATAACTAACACCACACAAACAGATAACTAACACCACACAAACAGATAACTAACACCACACAAACAGATAACTAACATCACACAAACATATAATTAACATTACACAAACATATAACTAACATCACACAAACACAGATAACTAACACCACACACACAGATAACTAACATCACACAAACAGATAATTAACACCACACAAACAGATAACTAACATTACACAAACATATAACTAACATCACACAAACAGATAACTAACACCACACAAACATGTAACTAACATCACACAAACACAGATAACTAACACCACACAAACAGTTAACGAACATCACACAAACAGATAACTAACACCACACAAACAGATAACTAACATCACACAAACAGATAACTAACATCACACACACAGATAACTAACACAACACAAACAGATAACTAACACAACACAAACAGATAACTAACACCACACAAACAGATAACTAACATCACACAAACAGATAACTAACACCACACAAACATATAACTAAAACCACACAAACAGATATCTAACACCACACAAACAGATAATTAACACCACACAAACATATAACTAAAACCACACAAACATATAACTAACACCACACAAACAGATAACTAAAACCACACAAACAGATAACTAACACCACACAAACAGATAACTAACATCACACAAACATGTAACTAACACCACACAAACAGATAACTAACATCACACAAACAGATAACTAACACCACACAAACAGATAACTAACACCACACAAACAGATAACTAACTCCACACAAACAGATAACTAACATCACACAAACATATAATTAACATTACACAAACATATAACTTACATCACACAAGCACAGATAACTAACACCACACACACAGATAACTAACATCACACAAACAGATAATTAACACCACACAAACAGATAACTAACATTACACAAACATATAACTAACATCACACAAACACAGATAACTAACACCACACACACAGATAACTAACATCACACAAACAGATAACTAACATCACACACACACATATAACTAACACCACACAAACAGATAACTAACACCACACAAACAGATAACTAACATCACACAAACAGATAACTAACACCACACAAACAGATAACTAACACAACACAAACAGATAATTAACATCACACAAACAGATAACTAACACCACACAAACATGTAACTAACATCACACAAACACAGATAACTAACACCACACAAACAGTTAACTAACATCACACAAACAGATAACTAACACCACACAAACAGATAACTAACACCACACAAACAGATAACTAATATCACACAAACAGATACCTAACATCACACACACAGATAACTAACACAACACAAACAGATAACTAACATCACACAAACAGATAACTAACACCACACAAACAGATAACTAACACAACACAAACAGATAATTAACATCACACAAACAGATAACTAACACCACACAAACATGTAACTAACATCACACAAACACAGATAACTAACACCACACAAACAGTTAACTAACATCACACAAACAGATAACTAACACCACACAAACAGATAACTAACACCACACAAACAGATAACTAATATCACACAAACAGATACCTAACATCACACACACAGATAACTAACACAACACAAACAGATAACTAACATCACACAAACAGATAATTAACATTACACAAACAGATAACTAACATCACACAAACAGATAACTAACACCACACAAACAGATAACTAACACCACACAAACAGATAACTAACATCACACAAACACAAATAACTAACACCACACAAAAAGATAACTAACATCACACAAACAGATAACTAACACAACACAAACATATAACTAACACCACACAAACAGACAACTAAAACCACGCAAACAGATAACTAACATCACACAAACAGATAACTAACATCACACAAACAGATAACTAACATTACACAAACATGTAACTAACATCACACAAACAGATAACTAACATCACACAAACAGATAACTAACAAAACACAAACAGATAACTAACACCACACAAACACAGATAACTAACACCACACAAACAGATAACTAACATCATACAAACAGATAACTAACACCACACAAACAGATAACTAACACCACACAAACAGATAACTAACATCACACAAACACAGATAACTAACACCACACAAACAGATAACTAACACCACACAAACAGATAACTAACATTACACAAACAGATAATTAACACCACACAAACAGATAACTAACACCACACAAACAGATAACTAACATCACACAAACAGATAATTAACACCACACAAACAGATAACTAACACAACACAAACAGATAACTAACACCACACAAACAGACAACTAAAACCACGCAAACAGATAACTAACATCACACAAACAGATAACTAACACCACACAAACAGATAACTAACATCACACAAACACAGATAACTAACACCACACAAACAGATAACTAACATCACACAAACAGATAACTAACACCACACAAACATATAACTAAAACCACACAAACAGATATCTAACACCACACAAACAGATAACTAACACCACACAAACATATAACTAAAACACACAAACAGATAACTAACACCACACAAACATATAACTAAAACCACACAAACAGATAACTAACACCACAGAAACAGATAACTAACATCACACAAACATGTAACTAACACCACACAAACAGATAACTAACATCACACAAACAGATAACTAACACCACACAAACAGATAACTAACACCACACAAACAGATAACTAACACCACACAAACAGATAACTAACACCACACAAACAGATAACTAACACCACACAAACAGATAACTAACATCACACAAACACAGATAACTAACACCACACAAACAGATAACTAACATCACACAAACAGATAACTAACACCACACAAACATATAACTAAAACCACACAAACAGATATCTAACACCACACAAACAGATAACTAACACCACACAAAGATATAACTAAAACACACAAACAGATAACTAACACCACACAAACATATAACTAAAACCACACAAACAGATAACTAACACCACACAAACAGATAACTAACACCACACAAACAGATAACTAACACCACACAAACAGATAACTAACACCACACAAACAGATAACTAACACCACACAAACAGATAACTAACATTACACATAAACAGATAACTAATACCACACAAACAGATAATTAACACCACACAAACAGATAACTAACATCACACAAACAGTTAACTAACACCATACAAACAGATAATTAACACCACACAAACAGATAATTAACACCACACAAACAGATAACTAACATCACACAAACAGATAACTAACACCACACAAACAGATAACTAACACCATACAAAGAGATAATTAAAACCACACAAACAGATAACTAACATCACACAAACATATAACTAACACCACACAAACAAATTCAAATCAGACAAACTAATTCTTAAAAACAGGGGACTACCGCAGTAAAATCAAGAATCCTTGCGATATACAACCAGTTAAAACTGTTTCAACTTGGCAATTGGTACTGGACTTGTTTGAGATGGGCTGACTTTTACAGTCAACGGCTGACTTTGACACGAGCATACTATACGGAAACCTTTTCGTGACATATCTGTATACATGAATACGTGATGTATAGAAATGGTCAAGTTGTCCAAACATTATAGAGTTGTTCCGGTTCATTTCCATACTCGTACTGTTTCTAAAACAGTAAAGACTATGTGACCTAATATCCCCATAAATATTTTTGGTCACCTGATCTAATGCAATTGGTCAGCATCCGTCGTCGTGCACCGTGCGTGGACACTTGACCATTCTTAACGTCTTCCTGATACTGTAACTGCCATTCATTTTTTTTTTCAAATCTGGTATGAAGCATCTTTGGGACAAGGGGGGTGGGGGGGGGGGGGGGTACAGTATAAATTTCAGGACATCTGCAAGGATGGGGTAAAAATTGACCAATGTTAAAAATATTCTTACATTTGTAAAAAAAAAATTGGTCATGTAGAACTGGAAGGCCTCTACCGAAATTGTAAATTTCATGAGATCCGGGGTAGACGTTCTGACTCCAGGACGGGGCCAAACTAGGTACTAGTATTTAGTGTTTACGTGTAAACCATTTAAAATAGCATAGATCTTCTTCAATGCTATGCCGTGGGCCTCTTGTTAGTTAAATATTTTAGATGAAACAATTCCAGTTCCATCCCCGCCAAGTTCTGTTTTTATATGTGAGTATTGTAAAGATTATTGGAGAAAGGGGACCAGATGTATGGCTTCCATAACGTACTAGGATTTCTTTTCAATATTTAGGTACTTCATATTGGATAGAATGAATAGATATAAAAATCAACGGGGTTCGAATTGACTGCTACCTAACATGGCTATCTCTACAAACTTAATCAATTGAAAATATGCGTTTTCGGTTCACATGCGGCTTTAATAAGTGTTTGGACAGAAATACGGTAAACTTGGAAAATATGTTAGGAGTTTTTTGATATTATGATGAAAGAATACAACGACCTACGCCGTAAATCGGAAGTTTTTATAATTGGTGGATTTGTAGCGCTTTGGTATGTCCAAATATTCCCTCAGAGAGCTACATATCTGCATTAGTGCAGATGCACATGTAATTCCAAAGTAGGGAGAGGGCTGAAATAGAATATGCCTGCTGCCCAATCCCATTCACTTATTAGTGAATAGAACATTGTTTAAACAAGAGGTACTGTGAGCAATGATCACTAAGAATACCCCCCCCCCCCCCGCTTACCCCAATCTCCCAAAGGGTGTTGGTAATAGGTATAAACTACCTTTTTTCTGAGTGTAAAAAACAAATGGCATGACAAACCGAACCATATTGCTACTTCGATGTCCAGTGTGCTTGACCTTTGAACCCCAAAATCGATAGGGAACATCTTCATCCCATGGGTAGTCCATATGTATGATATGGTGACTGTAGGTGGAAAGGATAACGCTTTAGAGCCCGGAAACCATATTGCTACTTTGATGTCCAGTGTGTGTGACCTTTGACCTTTTGACCCCAAAATCGATAGGGAACATCTTTATCCCATGGGTAGTCTATATGTATGATATGGTGACTGTAGGTGGAAAGGATAACGCTTTAGAGCCCGGAAACCATATTGCTACTTCGCTGTTCAGTGCGCTTGACCTTTGACCTTTTGACCCCAAAATCAATAGGGAACATCTTCATCCCATGGGTAGTCCATATGTATGATATGGTGACTGTAGGTGGAAAG
Organism: Ostrea edulis; assembly: GCF_947568905.1. Classification (NCBI taxonomy): domain Eukaryota; kingdom Metazoa; phylum Mollusca; class Bivalvia; order Ostreida; family Ostreidae; genus Ostrea; species Ostrea edulis. Next base: position 7,345,206 of record NC_079171.1, on the reverse strand, counting down.
GATAACGCTTTAGAGCCCGGAAACCATATTGCTACTTCGCTGTCCAGTGCGTGTGACCTTTGACCTTTTGACCCCAAAATAGATAGGGAACATCTTCATCCCATGGGTAGTCCATATATATGATATGGTGACGGTAGGTGGAAAGGATACTGCTTTAGAGCCCGGAAACCATTGCGTCTACAGACGGACTGACAACCCGATTCCAGTATACCCCCCCCCCCACAACTTGTTGCGGGGGTATAATAAAAATTCCGAATTGTAGGTACGTTTATCATGTTCTGTGTTGTATATGTGTGTGTTTGATTGAATAAAGTTGTATAACAACGTCATATATTTTCATGATAAAGTAAAATGCAAAAGTCTTGCATGATAAACTTACATTTGATTTATCATGATGCAATGACTTTTTGTAAAGTTTTAACAAGGTATCTGTGCGAGTTAAAATCTTACACCCAGGTATGCATGCAAAAAATGAAATGAATCAATAGCCTTGTGTGACATATGTTTTGATAATTGTCAGATAAATGAAAGAAGTTCAAGTGGTTTGAAACGTAACAAACCTACCGTAATAATATTGTAACGTGCAGCAATCTGAACACGTTCGCCATTGGTTAGAGAGAGACTCTACCATATCACTAGAAAAACTAGCTCACTAGCGAGGACGTAAACATTCCCTACATACTGTCTGCTACACTTCCCCTGCTCAGGGAGGCTTCGTCCCGAAGCTTAGCATGGGTCTTCTCTGATTTTTGGCACCTCTTTAGCAAAAGCACCTGTCGTTCACGACAACAACCACCGTCACCCCAGGACTAAACCACGTGCGTATAAGGACACACAGTCCAAGAGTTCCAAACATACTCTACCTGAAGCAAGCCTCTGGACAGCCAAACACCAGAGTCACTACACTGTCACCATTTTGTAACGTGCAGCGGTTTGAACACGCTCGTCTTTGCTTAATTTGTGTGATCAAGAGAAATCACTATAAAGCTAGCTCAAGAGCGAGGCAGAAGTTCTCTATATAATCGACATTGCATATATTTAACGATTCCGTGCTTCCGAACAATACTCAGGTTTAAATGTCCAAGTCAGCCGTTGACCATGAAGGTCAGTCGTTCTGGCAAAAGTCCATAGTATAGGCTTACTGCGTAAACATTAAAATACGGAAAATCTAGGACTTCCACAGAGAAACGATCAATAACACCATGTTAATGAACACAAACACACACACAACCTGATGTGGACAAATGCACAGTAAAATCAAATTACTGTAGAGATTTTTAAATTCTATAGTTCTTATACACACCGATAAGGACTGTTTATTCTGTGTGTTCCGATCTCTCTCTACACCGATATCATGCCAGAGATATGTGTTGTTTTTTTTATTCAGTAAAAAGAAGAAAAAAAATGAGTTTTAAAGTACTTGCAGTTTGTCACTTCTGTGCCGTATTTTTACAAGGTAAGTTTTTTTTTGTATGCTTTTGCTGAGACGATAATTGAATTCATTTTAAACAAATGTAAACATGGTACATGTCATTTCATAAATTCCGGAGGCGTTCATTGTCGCAAGTGAAGCTATCCTGCATGTTGAATATTGATCACGTGACGTCTTGTCTGTCTGTCCTTTAGCACACATTGCTATACCGGCACCTAGTTGACAATTTTTGTGTACAATATTGTCCAAATAAAGTGCACCGCCACGGCACATGATACGCCCGTCACATATTGTTAACAGTATAGATTGTACCCATTGAAACATTTTTTATATCACCTTAATTAAATGTCACAGTGACCTTAAAGTAGGATGCGACACACCTTCTACCTAAGATGCATTAGTTGACCAATTTTGGTGATTCTAGGTCTAATAGTTTTCAAGTTATGAGCCGGACAAATGTTTGCCATATATGGCCATATCTTCTTAATGAAAAGTCAGTGACCTGGTTTTAATGTGCGACACACCTTCTACCTAATATGTATCTACATATAAAGTTTGATGATTCTAGGCCTTGTAGTATTTAAGTTACGGGTCGGACACGAAAAAGCTAACAGACGGACGGACAGACGGACGGACATGAACGCCATACCATAATACGTCCCGTATTAAGACGGGCGTATAAAAACCCAATAGACTCGTTTAGTAAGCAGTTTATTACTCGTTATAGAACCTCGTCACATTCATTATGCATAGAAACCGGTAGATATTCCCCGAAATATGAGGATTTGTAAATAATGTAATTTAAATGCATGTGATATTGAAGACGAATTCCACTTCATTCTAAGATGCCCTCTTAATGAATTAAGAAAAAAATATATCAAACAATTCTATTATGCAAAACCAAGTGTATTTAAATTGGCCAAGCTTCTGAGTGGAAATAACATTAAAGAACTGATTAATTTAGGTAAATATCCGAAATGTGCCGCGAAACTACGTAAGGCCACGGTTATCAATTAGTACATAGAGAATATTGCTCCCCCGCATATACCAGATACAGTACATATTATGAATCAGTATAATTGGTTATATATATATATATATATATATATATATATATATATATATATATATATATACTGTGTTTATATGTAACTTATTTATGCAATGATATTACTGTATAACGTTATGTAAGTTTATTCACTATCCATATACTGCTCCTGTATGTATTATATCTATATATTTACTGTACTACCTGTATATATATATATATATATATATATATATATATATATATATATATATATATATATATTTAACTTTGTGTACTGTTTATTCTATTTCTTTTAATATATATATATATATATATATATATATATATATATATATGTGTGTGTGTGTGTGTGTGTGTGTGTGTGTGTGTGTGTGAATCCAATGAGCCATATGGTTCACGGAAATAAAGAAACTGAAACTGAAGCTTACCATGAATTATGGATACCCACCCCCTCTTCCTAGGGGAGACAAAACGCTGTACGTTCTGTCCATCCGTCAGCCAGTCTGTAGTTCTGAGGGGAACCAGATTACAATAGTTTCTCAGTACCCCTTGTTTGTCGTAAGACGCCACTAAATGGGGCGGTCCTTCGGATGAGACCGCAATAACCGAGGCCTCGTGTCACAGCAGGTGTGGCACGATAATGATCCCTCCCTGCTCAAAAGCTGTAAGTGTCGAGAATAGGTATAAATTTTGTAGCCCTTCACCGGCAATGATGATTTCTCCATATAAGTAGATGTGCATATCATCGATCATCGAGACGAGACTGGAGACCAGATGATCCAGTTAATTTCCTAAAAGTTATAGTGGATCTAAGAGGAGTGAAGGATATCAGATGGAAAAGAGTTTGGGAACACTTCTCTTTTATGGCTTACTCACTATACATAATTATGTAGATTGTTAACCAAGGGTGTCTTAGTTAACCAATGATGCTGATGAATTAGTTATGGTCGCATAAGGTCACATAAGGTCAGAAAAATAACATGAAGAAGTTATGCCGAGCGTTTGTAATAAATTATAGTTCACATTTCCCCTTCCATCTTTTACAATGTTCTGTATTTGATAAGTGTACATAGCAGTCTTTCATATGCCAGGCGCGTAGCTACGTTTACGTCAAAACGCCCGGGCGTACACATAAAAAAAAAAAAAACCTATTAAATGCTACAAACATAGGTGAAAAATAAGTGTCTGCAGTATCTGCGGTACATTAGTCTCCCTATTGGTACTGATATCTTGTTAGTGTTACACCTTTCCGGGTCTAAACCGTTGTCGTTACGGCATGTTTTTCTCTATTATTGTTCCGGCAAGTTGTGAAACCGATCAAAGTACAAAATGAAGAAGATTGATGAATATTTTAAACGGAGTGTTACTAAACCACCATTACAACTTATCTTGCTAAGCAAATCACTTATAATGAAAGGATACCGGAAAATGGCACAATACAACATAGAAAAAAATAAGACAATAATCCCTCTGGCAAAATTAACTCAGGCTACGCCACTGTCTGCGTGCGAAATTTGGGGTTTTCACAAGGCAGCTAATGTTGAAAAGATTCATCTTATGTTTTGTAAAAAGTTATTGGGAGTGAGTAAAGACAAATCTATGTATACATGTGGATATTGTGTGTTTGTATGTAGTATATCAAACGGTGGATTCTGAGTATGTCCTCCCGTTCTCTTTGTAATTTCTGCTTCCCTTGTTCATAAGCCTTTGGATTTTACAAAATGCTGACCCCCCCCCCCCCCTGATATTATTGCATAAAACATTTCCGTTTTCCGTTCCGTTTTGAATTCCCCGTCTTAGCAACATCCTAAATGTATAGAGTTATCTTTAGACTCACTACATATCAATATTGATTTTTAATAATACATGTATATATATCTTACCGAATTGTATTCATATAATATGGTATACTATTTAATGATTTTCCATTATTGAAAGTACTCGCACCTCAGCAGTTAGAGATAAAATAAGGGGTTAAGAGTTCTTCCTGCTTTCAACTTTCTCAGACACCAGCTTCTTCATAAAATATATCTATACCCAAAGGCTGATCCACCGTCGGAGATCCCACCCCTCGTTTAGTGTGTTTCCCCAGACCTCTGAAATTGTAACCCTCCGTTCTGAAATTTATGGATCCGAAACTAACTGTAAAATATTGTTGATTGCCATGGATACGATTAGGAAATGCCCATACTTGTGCATGCGCGGATCATAAAATCAGTTTCACTTTTAATAGTGTGGTGAACTTTCTCCTGCTGTGTACATGGAACGATTCTACTACCGATATTTTAAGGGCAATATGAGAAATTCGTGCCCTTATTTCTTTTCACCGATGTTTTTCCCTATTGGAATTCTGGGATGAATTACCACACTGAAGAAATGTGATAGGGGTTGAAAGTGGAGGCTATCTACAGATAAAATAACATTTTGAAAATTGTTTGCTTATGAGTTGTGGGGAATATCCAGAATTGTGAATTCGGGGATCATGTTGAAAATATACATGTATTTACCTTATTTAGTTTTAAACACATACAGACAGACAAGGTGATGTGAACCCACGATTTACAGGTATCTTCCTCTTATTGTAGAATATGTCTGTGCACAGTTTAAGGACTTTACGGAGGGATATCTGAGATATTTCGTCACACCAAAAAATGTTGGCGTCAGACAGACATATTACTATTAGGTTCACGCATTCCATCATTCTCTTCCATAGAGTTATCGGTCCTTTCTCTCTCTTATATAAGGGAGAGAAAGGACCGATAACTCTGTGGAAGAGAATGGCATTCCATGCAGGAGCATAATTATTCGTGATAAATCACTCGACCGCGTATTTTATACCTACTCGTAATATCTGACCCCAATCGGAACTACGAGAATGTCTCGCGCACTCGACATAGGTCTCGGATGCAATACGATAGCATCCATTAGTGAATTTGATGTATTGCCAACTTGGTATATATGTGTATGTCGTATTGGCTGCCCTTGTAATGGACGCTATTTTACAACAACAATCGTTTTACAGGCAAACCACGATCTCATGATACAGGCCGCTGAGCAGTCACTGCTAACCCGAAAAAAATATTATCTACTCCCTGAAAGAAATCTCATTCCAATTGAATTAGGAATAATCATTGCATTTTCTTTTCTTTTTTTTAAAGGAACATTTGCAACCATCTTGAATTCCGGCGAAATACAGAGAGGTGCGTGTCACTTGGAGACATTCAGAGCAGACATTTTGTTGGATTGTGACGTCAAAGATGTCCTCATTAACATCGTCACCAAAGACGACGACAATATGTTAGTCCATTGCACCATAGCTAGTGACCGCCTACAGTGTGTCAGTTCAGATGCCACGCACAACGAAAGCAGCAACATTATGACGTTCAGCACAAAATTCAATCACACTAAACACGCGGGAAAAACAATGTGGGTTAATTCTACCTGCGCTAATGGAACTATCATCAAACATCCTGTCCTGCTTAAACCATGTGGTGAGTAGTGACGTAATGAGTCTGTGTCCGACGGAATGGTATACGTCATCTAACGATAAAACAGGTGTAAATGTTATGTGTCGTTAATTCAAACTTTCTTCCATCGTCATCACAATCCCGATCACGTGTCTCCTTTGATCTATGTCTTAATTACGTTTGAAATTATTAGTCAATGGTTCTACGACAGGCATGCGCATTTAATATTTATATTATATCCTCCAATCAAAATCTAGAATCTGTTATATTGTTTTAGTCTCGGGCTTCACAGCACACGGACAACACAACACCAGTCACGTGACTATATCGTGTGAACATTCGTCCTTTAAGGCCTCGAACACCGGGATACGGATTCGTGGTGAGGAGTTGTCGACCTTGGCAACATGTTGGTGGAACAGAATTGTACAGGACACTTTCTGCACAGCTGTAGTGGGATTCTATTGTAAGAATTTCTTATTTATCTGCGCCGATAAAAAGGGCAATTCAGATATCATATTTCATTTTGTATGTACACACGGGTGTCGATTTCCCTGCTAAATATTCAATTTTCATGGTGCAGCACTTTGAATGATTGATTGTATCTTGCTTAACGACTCTCTCGGGAATTTTTCACTCATAGGTGAAGGGCTTCAAATTTAGGCCTATGTTCGGCGCTTACGGCCATTGAACAGTGAAGGTTTCTTAGCGTGCCACACCTACTGTGACACGGAACATCCGTTTTTAAGGTCATCTCCGAGGACCCTTGAAATCCACACCTGGTGCCGTCCGCACCCCCGCGCACGGTTCAAGCCCAGTATTCCGACGGTCTGATAGTCCGACGGCCCGATAGTCCGACGGGCCGGTATTCCGACGGTTCAATAGTCCCACGGTCCGATAGTCCGACATGTTGACCATTACCAAAATTTTTGATTAATATTATAGTTAAAATCTATTCATGTCGGGCATTATTTTATGGAAATTACCAGAAACCGCCAAAATCGACACGGCCTGATTTTAAATCAGACAATCAATTTCTCACCAAAATTATTCAAGTGTGAACTAAATCAGAGAAACCCGATATTTATGGAAATTAAAAATGCTAACTGATGAAGTACAGGCAAAATATGTAGTAAATGACCCTTGCCATTGCAGAGAAATTCAACCAATTTTTAAACGGACGGACAAACATCATCAAGCTTTAAATCGGATTGCTTTGAAATCTGGCCAAAACACATAACTTTTTTTTTTAAAAAAAATAATTATTGCCTTTCAAAGTTATGTTTAAGTCTCCCCGTGTCTTACTCCCTGACATGATAAAATTCTTCCATCATTTTGAGATCTAACTGACTAGGTCTTTGTGTATGAATATGAATTTAGTAGTCTATGAAATTATCATCAAGATAATGAGGCAAATGATATTTTGGTGAATGATGAAATACTGCTACACGTGTTGTAGTTTTAATCTGTATAATCAATCAAAACAAAAAGAATGTTACAATGAGCTGTCGCGTACAGAAAATAAAATTAAAAAAAAACAACTTCACATTAATGATATGATTTGACAAAAGTAACATTCATTCATAATACTTGCAATAACCATGTTTGTTGGCAAAAAAAAAAAAAAAAAAAAAAAAAAAAAAAAAAAAAAAAGGGGGGGGGGGAAAGAAAAGAAGAAAAAAGCCTAAAAAGCAAACAGAGCAAACAAAGGAAAAACAGAGCCCCGATGTCGTTATCCAGGTGAGTAAATACCTTAAAAGAAGTGACTTAATTGTAGAAGAAGTTGTTACGATAAGGCGTGAAATTGCCCCAATTGAAAAAAAAATATTACAAATGAAGTATATTATGCTGGTAAATATCTCCTCTGAAAAAAAGTTTGGAATAAAACTCGAAATATCACTAAGTAACCGATTGAGATTGTAAATAACAGTGCCATGCCATTAAATGGCGTCCGTAACGAAGAAAATGTTTACACTAGTTTATATCAAAGTTAATTTTAGGAAATGCAGCCGAGAAACAACATGTTTATTCCATTCCTAGTAAATTTATAATGTTTATAGCATTGATATCAAGATAATGTCAGCTAATACTGTAAATATTTGTATGTTTGTAAGACTTTTACTGACCCCTTTTCGGTTTTTCGCTGTAGGACATCATTCTCCCCACTATTACCAGACACAACGTATCAGAATGCCTGTTACTCAAACACATGCCTGTGGTATAAGCTGATGTTTGAAACATAGGAGGAATGCTGTTTTAAAACAACTTTCCATTTATCTGCTTTCTTAGTAAAAATGAGAATTATAACCAAATTTCCCCTTATTATGCTTTTTTTTACAATATAATTAACAGATACCAGTGACTAACAAATTGATCAAAAATGTAACATTATACAAATATTGCTGTTTTTGAGGTCAATACAGTGACTAAGCCGCCTGAGTAGTACAATATTCACCGAGCCCAAAGGAGTTCGAAGATGACTAAATCATCGTATTGACTGAAAAAACCCAGCAACATTCATTTTATTATATGATTTAATGATTAAATTATACAAACTCATTAAGTTATCCATGTCATCTTACTTGTTGACATACCGGCCCGTCGGACTATCGGACCGTCGGAATACCGGCCCGTCGGACTATCGGAATACTGACCCGCCGGAGCATCGGGCCGTCGGAATACTGGACGGTTACCCGTCCGCACGCGGGGCGAACGCCCTAACCTCTCGGCCACCGCGGCGGTGCAGCATTTTGAATAATATAAAGAAAGATGTAGCAAATTCAGACAAGGTTTTACACGCTGTTTGTTTGTTTACGCCTCGTAAAGAATGGTTGAGACGTCACCACAAATTTAGACTCATTATGCTTAGCGCTTACAGTCTAAGTCGTGCGGGTTGTTTAACGTGCCAACGCCTGCCGCGACACGGAACCTCCGTTTTTACAGTGATATCTTAAAGACCCGTGGTTCTCACTTCTCAATGTCAAATGTTAGGGTATTGATTGATTGATTTTATGTTGTTTAACATCCCTCTCGAGAATATTTCACTTGTATGGAGACGTCACCACTGCCGCTGAAGGTCTGCAAAATTAACGCCTATGCTCGGCGCTTATGGCCATTGAGCAAGGAGGATCTTTATCGTGCCACACCTGCTGTGACCCGGGACCTTGGTTTTTGGCATTTAGTCGACAAGCAAAGGGGTAATGAGGACCTATTGTAATCCGGATCCCCACGGGACAAATGTTAGGAGAAGGATCAACCGCAGCCTAGTTAGCGTCATAGCTTTGCCGCGACCCTGGCACGAGTGGAGTTCGAACTCACAACTTCCGCTCACGAAGCGAACGCTCTACCTCTAAAATACCATCATCACTCTTCAAAAATTCCAGGAGTAACTCTTTCTACACAACTATCGATTCAGCCCAAATGTGTAGTGTTATTGTTTGTAAATAATTGAGTGTTATGTCGTCAATGACAACTCATTATTTTTTAGCGTTGAACAATGGTGTTCAGCATACTACGTTATATAAACCTGGAATGAAACTCTCCTGTTCATTGGACGGTCAGAATATTCCGATCCCAGTACACGAACAAACAGCCAATAACCCAGGTAACGCTGACAGATTTGATATATCAAATGTACTAAACTTATTCATTCAGAAATCAGGAAAAGTGCAGAATCTTTGGAATTCCTGGAAGTGCTAAATATGGGAGTCCTCTGGTAGTACAGTCTGGAAGTTTCCTAAATGTGCAGAATCAAGAGGATTCCCTGAATCAGAGAATCTGAGATACTACCGGAAGTACTGAGACTTTCCCGGAAGTTCGGACTCTAGGAGACTCCCATATCATTCTTATTACATAATGATCATTTTGAAAAAAAAAATATCAGATGAAGGAGGTCGTATTGAAATTTACATATAAGATTAGAAACAAAACACAAATTTGAATAACTATGTTTTCATTTTTCAGTGAGACACCGTGATAATGGCGGGAAGTTGCTGGCGACATGTTCGGTCAGCCTAACTTTTACTCTATCCATTCTCGTGTATATCATTAGGCGAGATCATCTTTAGCCATTCACCCACTCGCCAATGCCAGTACATTGCTTGTATAGTGTTTGTTTATACATGTATTATATCGGCAATCAAATACTGAAAACCCAGTTTTTACCGGGATATTCCCCGTGCGTTCTTTGGATGTTATAGCTTTACTTTCACTTTCCCAGGAAGATGCAATTTACTAACACAGATTAGGAGTGACACAACATGTTGCGATGTACATACATCGAAAGGGAGTCCTAAACCCCAGGAACGAGGTACCATGTAAATATCAAAGGGAACACTTTTTTATGCATAAGGGTATGGACTTTAATACTACAAGTATAGCATGTTGACTTGCAGTCCATATCTTAATGTGCATGTAAAAATTATACGATATCAATTTTGATGCACCAGATGCGCATTTCGACAAATTATGTCTCCTCAGCGATGCTCAAGCAGAAATTTTAGAAATTGGAAATAACAGTAAACTTGTAAGAGCTATATGGAAAAACAGAGTGCCAAAGACTGGAGTGAAATTCGTCTAAGGATCCGATCTTTGCATAGGGGAGATACTCCTTAATTTTGAAAAGAATTTCTAAATTTATGTGTTTTCAAATTCGAAGCTTTTATTTGTTACATATCAATACATTTTTAAGGTTGAAAAAAGAAGGGGCACACTCAGGGTAGGTTATTTAAGACTGCAACTGTGTCATATACATAACATGTACGAATTATTTTGGATAGTACCCGATCGTCTTGATATATATTATCGATTTTGCTACTATACAAAAATTAACCCAGAACATTATATTTAGTGACGTAGTTAATTTACCTGAAAATAATACACCATACAGTACGTGTAGAATATTCTATAAAATTACTCAACCACCGCAATCCGCGAGTACTTCATCGTCTCAATATATCACAATCCGCGGGTACTTCACTGTCTCCATATACCACAATCCGCGGTTACTTCATTGTCTCAATACACCGCCATCCGCGGTTACTTCATTGTCTCAATACACCACAATCCGCGGTTACTTCACTGTCTCAAAACATCACAATCCGCGGTTACTTTATTCTCTCAATACACCACAATCCGCGGTTACGTCATTGTCTCAATACACCACAATCCGCGCTTACTTCACTGTCTCAATACATCACAATCAGCGCTTACTTCATTGTCTCAATATTTATTGACAACATCCTTTGGTGCACAAAGATTCAACTCATCAGGATCCGCCTTAAAGTATAAAAATCCCACATTGAGTATAAAAACACAGGATCCGCCTTTGAGTATCCATTTATGTACACGTATAGAACACACAGGATCCGCCTTTAAACAATTGTTATACGTTTTTCTCTGTATCAGTTTTGAGCTGACGATACTGTCACATATGTCCCTGTGTTAACTATAGTGATGGGATTCGGTCAGAATTTCATAATCCATGCTTGGTTTACTGTAACTAACTAATTATCGATTATAATCGACATAAAGGAATTATATAATAAAATCAATGGTCTATACTGAAAAAGTGTAAATAAATATTCTACATTTATGTATTACATTATATATTTCTACATGATGTGGGATTCTCTACATTTGTAGTTGTTGTTTCGATTGCTGAGAGAGTGTAAATGAATATTTTCTTTGTGTATTTGTTATTTTTCTACTGTCTTAGTATCCTTTAATTACATATATAAAAGAAAGAAAAAAAGGGAAAGAATATTTTATCCAAAAAACAACAAAAACAACCCCAAATCAGATCGAGTAACAGTAATCTATACGTAATCCACACATGTCTTTGCTCGCATTAACCATCTTTTTGATGGATGTTCACTTCGTTTATATGCCTGAATCAAAGTACGTCTATCTGACCATGCAAAAGTGCGTTATTCCCCGGGTATGGATACTTTCGCTTTCATGTGCTCCGCCATTACGGTAAATTAGGTTAATAAATAGGTCACGGCAGGAATATTCGTGAAAAACTACAGCCGTTGAGAAAACAAAATCTAAAAACTGATTAATTGGAATAAAATTTTCATAATCGAGCGCTTAGAATCTGCCAACAATCGACTGATTTTCGATTATAATCGATGATTGAAACATCACTAGTTAACTATGGATAACAATCCTTGTAAATAATTCTTTACATAATTCATTTACTTCTAAGTAATGTCCACATTTAAGACGGTTTTTATTAAACTTCTTAAACATTGTCCTTAATCATCTCTGAACTTGGTGACAAATTCATAAATACTTTCAGCATTAATTATTCTCAGAATTGTGTACTTATACCAGCTTAGGAAATAATGAAGGCAACGAACAGCGATCAATCATATGAGCTTATACAATACATAACGTTGCCGATTGTTCACAAGTATTCTTGTTCAATCTGTAGGTCTTGGGATTCCCAACACAAATAAATCCTATCATGTCGTTAAACTCTTTGAGTGTTGTAATTCTATATTTCTAACACGGAGATCGTTACAATTGACCTCAACGTTTAAACAGAGATATATATAATGACCTCCATGTGAGGGACACTTTCAATAAGTGTATACAAAAACAAAATTGTGCAGGTTTAATTAAAACGATGACGTGTCTGGCTTATGAGTTTCTGATCGTAATTCTGTCTTTTAAATTAAAGATTTAAACGATTATTTTGTTTGATGAATGCTTATCTAGATCTTGAAGAGAAATCGGATCTGAGTTGTATACTGAGCGCGTGTCAAGTACATGCCTATTTCCGTCTCCCCTCAACCTACTTAATGCTGTTGTCAAATCTGGCTTAAAATTCCTAAGTTAACTTTTCTTCTGCTAAGTTTTTACATTAATGGACGCGTTACAAGTAGTCCTCAGACAGTCGACATTTTAAAATCCACAAAGTAGTTCAGAGAACATGAATCTGTATTATACATAATTGTATCTTTTACATGAAAACTTTACCAAAAATGCACCATTCAATATTGTGTATGTAATATTGCCAAATTATTTAATGTTTGTTGTGAAATATGTAGCAATTTCAATTTCATTTATCCCCTTTATCTTTTTGTTTCTTTAATTCTGTCCTATAAATATATTTTCATGTTATTTCTATCAGTAATTCATTATTTCTGAAATCTTCTCGTCTTCACTGTTAGCTAGATCATGTTCTCTTCGTCAAATAAGAAAATGAAATGCCGGTACAAACTTGAGATATTGTGTAATTTAAAAAAAAAACCCAAGTATTCAGGTTAGCGTTGATGGGATACGTTGTTCACAATCAAACACGAGTTATTTCCCCCTGCATACAGGAGGCGCACAACCCGATGCGGTCCTCAGGTGATTGAATTATCATCAGGAATATATCAAGAATTTGTATTTCTGATTGTAATTAAGTGTCATTTAAGGATTTTTTGTAGAAGTTAAGTGTAATTACTGACATATATAACTGTACAAAATTCTTAATCATTTATTATGTGCCCCGTATGTGATTTTTCGCAGCCCATGGTATATATCGGTTTAGATCAGAATGATCAAGATGAACAATTCTTTTTATCAATATATTATCGACGATAAAAAACGGATACCAATTACTTCAGTATCAAAATGGGTTAAGGATGGTGAACTGTTTAATGAGATAGAATGGACTAAAATATTTGAGCTCCCCTTTAAGGTAACAAAAGAGTCAAAGTATCAATGGTTACAATTTCAAATACGTCATAGAATAATTCCTTTTTAAACTTAAATTAATAGACTCCTCAATTTGTACATTTTGTACAAGTAACATAGAAACAATTGGTCACTTGTTCGTAGAATGTTTTAAAGTAAAGGAGATCTGGTGTGCAATTGAAGACTGGTTTCTCAATTTTAATAAACCAATTATATGTGATAGACAAACCATACTATTTGGCAAATACAATAACAGAAACGTATGCAAAGTACAACATTTACTAATACTTATTGTCAAGTATTACATATTTGCAAGTAGGTATAAAATGGCTCAAAAACTAAATATTTGTTCTGTCAAAAACATATCATTGATATAATCTATATAGAAAAAATCTAAGTTACTAAAACGCTTTAAATATACTGAATATGAGAAGTACTGGCACAATATATGTGATTTGTTTTAATTATGTACTGTCAACAGAAAACAATTGCTTTATATGAAATGATTGAGAATGATCAGAGACCAGGCAAAATTCTCTCTCTCTCTCTCTCTCTCTCTCTCTCTCTCTCTCTCTCTCTCCCTCTCTCTCTCTCTCTCTCCATCTTTTCGAAATTGTATACCTTTCACATTATACATTTATATACATACGCACTCCTAAATAATATACACATTTAATTATGTTTGTACTTGCTTGAAATATGTTATATATTATATTATCATTTATTGTTCATATGTAAATGTTTATTTATTGTGAAAGCAAAAAATAAATGAATTACAATATATTATCGACCACCAAATAAGAAACCAATAATGAATCGACCAGGAATTATATGAGCAACTAACGCATGCAACCATTCACTTGTAATCCTGTCACGCTGTGGACAAAAATATGTACACCGAGTGTCACTGCAATGAACGGAATATGATAAGTATATTGAATCCTTATCTCTAATGTAATTTTTCTGTTGAAATCCGTTTTCTAACGAACGCAAGTAATTCAATCTTTTGGAAATTAATGTTTGTGTTAGTCAAATTAACCAAAAGTACACATAAAAATCATCAAGCACGTAGCGAGAGAGAGAGAGAGGGGGGGAGAGAGAGAGAGAGAGAGAGAGAGAGAGAGAGAGAGAGAGAGAGAGAGAGAGAGGATATAATAAATTTGAATGTGCATCTATCTAGGTATTGCTAATGTTGAAAAGTATCAGTATGACTTTCAGGACTAACCTCTTGCACCCCCCCCCCCGCATTTTTTTTTTTATATTTGTTTGTTTTTGCTTGTCAAGGGTTTTCAGTCAATTATGAAGTCAACTTTACCTGGCCTCCCCCTTTTTTTTTCGGGAAAAAAATGTTACATAAGTAGTATAGTGTGCACATTTCAAGCCTATTGAACCGGCACCGAACCATGCAGCGCCAAGGTGGCGGTCCTTTCGCTTCCGCCAATATGGTGGTCCTTCCGTTTCCACCAAGATGGCGGCCCTTCCATTTCCGCCAAGATGGCGGTCCTTCCGTTTCCGCCAAGATGGCGACATTTCCACTTTCGGTCAATTTATCCGTTCCGGTATGCCCTTCTTAAAGATGGGGACCCTTCTGGCAAAGTAGCTATCGCCTTTTACGAGGACTTTGGTCCTGCTGCCTGAAGGCATGTGTGTTTACTAGCTTTTTTTACGAGAAGAATGAGTGAGATTTAGGCACCTAGGACGGTGCCAGGAACCCCTCAAATGGGCTGACCCATCCTTCTCAGATTTATTTCACATGCATCGTATACCCCCCCCCCTTTTTTTTTGTCCCAACAAACCAAAAAATCAGTCTATATACATCTCATTCTATATAAATCATAAGGGAGCTTTATATACAAATGTATGAAGTAAAGCACATTTTATATACACATGATTTTTTTCCTTCAATATATCAAATTCAGTCTATATATTTTTAAGGTTTTAAAGTAATATCCAGATGTTCCGTGGAAATACCGTCGTCTAAAACTTTTTTTTACAATAAAAATAAGAAAATCCACCTCTTTCCTGTGTGTACGTAAACCTGGTATTGTCACGCGCACGAATCCCGCGATTGAAAACGTGCCCTGCTTTTTAATTGGTCAAAACTTCATCATTAATTTCCCACGGACTAGACACCTTATTTGTGTTAATCCTTTTAGAACTAAATTTGCATTCATTTCAGTTCGCGACTACATAAGTTTTTGAACAAAGACGATCATTATATCCCCTTCGTATTCCGTTTTTGATAACCCCGGGACGCGCCTATCACATTTCTTGTGTTTTTCTCAACATTCCCGTAGCAGGAAAAGAGGACAGGCATCGTGGCGACAGAAATTGTGCAGGTGGTGATTGTAGCTTTTGTACATGCTGGATTTAATGATGTCGCGCATGTTTTCCCCGCTAATACACAAATAATTGAAATCCGTGTCAATTTCCAATATCATATAGTCCGCGCGATCAACATGGACGTCTGAAAAAATCGTATAATGAAAATCCAACTTTTTCATCTTGGCGTATTGTAAAATAAAGTAGCCTAACTGTATCGGAAGATTCATCCTGATCTTAGACTTAGCCATTTCTAATGCATAAAAATATTCCCCTAAACACGTCGCGTTTCTAAATTCATCTTGATTGACCGCAAGGCAGGTTTCGCGCTCCCCCTGAATGTACACGATGTTGCAGTGTTTTGTTTTGTCCATGATTAACGATATATTTCATGGTATTGCCACTAATTTCCATTTCCGGTATCGCGTGGGTTGCTCTCTGCGCTTCGGTCATGTCATTTACAATTTTTTTTAAAAAAACACGCCTGCGCTTTAAATTCCACCTCCTGATAGATCCTCGTGACTTTTAACCCCTGATCTAAATACCTCATCAACAAGGGAGTAAGCAACATTTTCCCCCCTTCACCCCCCCCCCCCAAGAAACGTCTGAAATGTGTACTTTAACCTTCATTTTCGATGTGCTGTTGCATGTGTCTTGCGATGTCTTTAAAATCCACCTCCTTATTACAAAATAACGGGAACATTTCTTTAAACTATTCATAAGGAGACACTGACTGTAGACCGCCCCACCCTCCCATTTATTCGGTACCTATATATCTACTTCCACCACACCAAATAATGTCCCATCCCTAACCCCATCAAAAATCTGTTTTTCCTTGACTCCTTTCCGACCTTTCCGGTAAAAAGCGGGGCGCATTTCCCAACCGAAAACATACATTTGCGGGATAAGAACCCATCCTATTTTCACCCCCGTCATTTCTGGCATGCCGAATGTCTGTTTGCTAATATTTAGTTAAAAACTTCATCAATTGAAACATTTTAATATGTTGATCCCAAACTTCGGGTTTGAAGCCGTCTTCCGCCCTGCGTCTGACCATCACCCCCACGGAAAGTTTTGTCCTATACACCACAGGTATAAAGCATTACAATCATACCTCAAGGCTTTCTGACATACTTTCCCTCCCCTAATTTTTGTTTCCGCCTTGACGGCCTTTCTGTCGTAAATGATCACACAATGTAAGACTAGATGGTGTAATATAAATCTTTATTTTTCTGGTCCATTAAGATGAATTTCGCCCCTCCCTCGTTGCCGTTTCAAATGACATTTTCCTAGCAATTCCCGGGACGGACATGGCAATTTTAGATACATCAATATTTCTATCAAAATGAAATTGTTGCAGGCGCGAGACAGCCGTGACGAAAGGTCAAACATCTAAATTATTATACCACACTAAAAAGTCCCTAAACGTTTTCATGTCGTGATCCGCCCAGGTATGTTGGCAGGTCTGATAGTCAATGTCAGAAATGCACGTCTCCTTTAATCTTCTGTAAAAGGCAGACGAGGGAGGTAATTCTGTAGTCTAACTTTGACACGTCGTCAAACCACTCGTAGAAAAAATGGCCTTTCGATTCCTCTACTTGGTAGACTTTTGAAAATTTCGCATAAGACGTGTCGGGGACCAAGCAGTGGGAAACGTCTAAAAAATGCAGTTCCTCTGACGAAATGCAAGCGTAAGCGTTATTCTAGTTTATAATAAAGCAGTATTCCGATTAATGGAGTCCTAAATGTTTGACCAGTTTTGATTTAATTTAATTCAAATCATGTTTGGCCCAATTAAATCCTAGCACGGGATTTTGAGTGACATACGCATTGAGCTTCCCATATAACTATTTAATTTTTTGAGGTTCATCCTCTTCCTCCGCAGCCAGCTCCATCACCCTATTTTTAAGTTCTAGTAATTCCCTACTCCAACGATGTTTAGCTAAACCTTTCGTTTTTTCAGCAATTTCTTTCATAAGATGGATACGCTAATGGACATGTGTCCGTGGGTCCATTCTACCTTTTTTGACCTCTGACCTTCAACTTTATGCAAGAGGGTTTCAAAATCAAATACGATAAACCAAGGATAGACTTGGTCCCTAACATTGATGCCAAAATAAGACAGTTTCTCAAAGATGGTCTTGGAGGGTTTATAAAAGCCCCCCCCCCCCCGCCCAACCCCAACCCCCCCCGGATAAATGTACTTTGTCTTATCTTGACACATTTGTTCGTGACGAATAAATGTCCGGACACCCATGGTGGTCACTAATTGAAACTGAAGGATGAATTAAAGGTAACTGACTATTTACTACAAAACGACTGAATGGTGACTGAAATGTCATTCAGTGCCAATTAAAATGTGATTGATTGATTGATAGTATCTTGATTAACGTCTTTCTCAAGAATTTTTCAATCATATGGAGACGTCACTAAGACCGGTGAGGGTCTTCAAATTTAGGCCTATGATCGGCGCATATACTGCCATTGGGCAGTGAGGGTTCTTTAGCGTGCCACACCCATTGTGATCTGGGGCGTCCGGTTTCATGGTCATCTCCGAGGACACAGTGGCGGATTTAGAGGGGGCGCAGCCGGCGCCCCCTCCCCCCCCTTAAATTTTCAAATTTAAGGTAAATCGCGGCATCTTGTTTCGAAAAATGTACTAAACGACAAAAGAAGCAATAATTTCTTCTACTCCCGGAGAAATAAATGACAAAATCTTTTGATTTCTTAAATTTCTTTGTTGGGAGAACTTATTTTTTTCCAGAAACCCCTTAAAATTTGGGTAATTTTATTAATTTCACCTTATTTGAATGATAGAAAATAGTACAAATGACTAAATAGGAGACATATTTCAAGCCCCATAAAATCTCTAATATCCAGGAGCTTTCGGGGGCTTCACCTGGATCCACTGCCTCATACAGATTTACATTTAGGTAAATACAATTTAGAGTGTTTCATGCATGTTGAAATTTCAGTAGGAAATGAAAGTTTGAAGTCAAATTCTGGTCCACTTTATACATTGTTTTTATCCATGCTGTTTTTTGGGGTTTTTTTTATTTTGCCTTATTTGAAGCTACCCCAACCTGTTTCCAAATAAAGAGATTCTCTCGATGTTTGTAAAGTTCATCCTTTAATTAATTTGCTGCAATTAGTTGAAATGCTTCTAGCTAATTTTGCACGGTCGTTTTAAGGTTTACATCCTCCTAATACAGGTACTCTGTTGGTTGAATATTTTAATGAGCTACCCTACATCGTCATAATGGCTGACTTCCTTTTAAAACATAGATGAAAATATAGATATCAGCAATATTTGTCTATTCGTTTCAAAAATCATCGCCTAGCTGAGTAGCACGTCGACTGTTGAACTGTAGATCGCGGGTTTGAATCCAGGGGGTATTTTGATTTTTGCTTTCTTTCGGAGTGGTTTGTACTAAAACTGCATTTTTTGACTAAAAAAAAGTAAAATTGAACGTTTTCACTCTCAAAATATTGTTGTACATATCCTCTACTTTTCATTCATATCAAATTTCTCTGGTGTAGCATGCATCGTTAATGTCCCACTCGAGATTGTTTCACTCATACGGAGACGTCACCATTGCCGGTGAAGAGCTGCGGCACTTACTGCCTTTGCTTTGTCGTGCCTCACTTGCTCTGTCTTTGTAGTCTCATCCGAAGGACAGCCCCATTTAGTCACTCTTACGACAAGCAAAGGATACTGAGGACATATTCTAACGCGGATCATCGCCGCGGTTGCCGAGAGGTTAGAGCGTCGGCCCCGCATGCGGAAGGCCTGGGGTTCGAATCCCGGCCGCGACAGACCTAAGTCGTTAAACAGGTAGTGACAGTTCCATCGCCAAACACTCGGCATCAGGTGTGAATGTCACGGGTCCTCGGAGATGACCTTAAAAACGGATGTATCATGTCACAGTAGGTGTGCACGCTAAAGAACCCTCACTGCTCCATGGCCGTAACGCCGAGCATAGGCCGAAAGCTCTTCACCGGTCTTGGTGACGTCTTCATATGAGTGAAAAATTTTCGAGGGAGACATTAAGCAATATACAATAAATCAATCTAAGGCGGATTTCCACGGGACCTTATACTCTGATCGAGTCTACTTTAGATAATTTTTCATAACCCCAACATTCTATTAGTTGAGTATTCGTGATTGGAAATTCCAAGATTTCAGACAAATATTGAATAACCTGTCGCATGAAAATATTTTAAACTTATGAAAAATATCCAAATATTATTTGAGAATTTTATAATTTGAATTTAAGATCATATGGATGTGACTTATTTAAAGATTTAGATTAGCTAATGATTTTGAATTTCAGATTATATATGAGTGAAAATAAAGATTTACATAAAGTCAGGAACACGACCCACTGAAATACAGTATGCTTTGACTGAATCAAAATATTTTGAGAAGTTGAACACTATACTGTAGAAAATATATTTTATGAGCATTATGTATTTGCAAATCTATGAACGTGATACATATCTTAATGATGAAATTAGATGGAAATTATTTGAACATATGGGTACTTTTGAGAATTTGATAAATCTTTATTGAGATTTCATGACTGGAATATCATATGATTGAAAAGTTGACATTACATGTATATTTCAGACAAGTTGAAAAAATATATACAGGAACAAGCACGACTAATATACTCTATCTGAATCAAGATATCCTCTGAAAACTCGAGAATTCCATGAATGATTTTTCAAGGTGTAGGATTTTATGATTGAGAAATGTAATACATCAGCAATTAGAGTATAAGCGATTTTTTGTATTGCATGCCATATTATAAGAATTTGAGAACTATTTCAACTCTGAGGTATATTTGAGATCGTTTGAGAAGTTCATGAATCTATTATGGTTCGTTTTGGAATAACATGACAGAGCGCGAGAACAATCTGAAGCGCGAGAATAATCTGGAGATTAAAAATCCATGTAAGAATATTTTGAACACATGGTAAGTGACTCATTTGAAACATTTTGAAAAACAGTACATAAATATGATATTCGTTTCTCCATTCCATAAATACCGGTATACAAGAAAATCCCACTTATCAGGTGATTAGATCATGAAACAAAACAAAGTTTATTACATTGATCTGAAATAAGAAACATAGTACGTTCCTTCTGAGTTTAATATCTCAGTTTTGAGTGTCACAACATGCTATAAAATAGGGATAGTTCGAAATGGAAAGGCCAAAGACTCTTATACCATTCTCATTTTTACAAGGTGATTATTCTAAAAGTTCTTAGATATTCCCTATTTAAGCTCAAGAGGAAAACAGTGCATGAATATGAGTCTCATGTTCCTCTATTCTCTTGAGAAAACAAATGTGCTCATTTAAAACACATGGTCTTAATTCAATTTTGTAAACTGCATTTTTAAACCACATATACTTCCAATGTTATTTATAACAATTGTTTTGATTGGACAAAAATAAAGCTGAACAAAAGTTTATTATATATACATCATTAAATCCAAAAATGCGATGTATTCATACACACCTGAAAACAAATAACATAGTGCGGGAAAACTATTCAAATGTTTGCAATTTTTTTTATAAAGTGAATGAATTGGAATTATAAGAATCAAACATTCTTTTTGTAGAATTTATCGATGTGTAAACTCCGGACATTTTACTCACAAACTTAACATAAAAGTGCTTCGCACTTTTATTCAGTTTGTGAGCAAAATGTCTGGAGTTTACACGTCGATAAATTCTTCAAAAAGAATGTTTAATCCTATAATACATACTGCTTTTGGATTTAATAAACAATCCATGGACTCTTGTTTAAGTTAACCTGAGTTAAGCTTTAGTACTGACAGTGCTTTGATTTTGAAATGCTTTCGCAATGTTAATGGGGGCGGGCGACCATGTTCATTTCATACCATGAAAAATCTACATGAGTTGTCTTTCTTTACGAAGCAGAAGACACTTGCTGTGAAAACGATAATGGATGCCTAATCTGAAGGAAAGCTTAATTTAGTGATATTTCAAGGTATGTACCGAACATGACTGTCGGATACAGTACTACTAGGTACTATTGAATTGTCGGGTACAGTACTATTGAATTGTCGGGTACAGTACTACTAGGTACTATTGAATTGTCGGGTACAGTACCACTAGGTACTATTGAATTGTCGGGTTATTTATCTACAGTTGAGTTAACGATATATTTAAGCCTAATTTTACATTCAGTCTCGCGAGTCTGGTGATCAGATGTAGACCTAACGTAAATCCGACAGTGGCGGATCCAGACAATTTAGTTAGGGGAGGGGTACGACTCCCCCCCCCCCTTCTCTTTGTTTTGCCTTTTCCATACATGTACAGGTGGGGATGGAAACCCAGAATGGAATAAAATAAAACAAAATATTCAACTGAAAGGTTGGATTGTAATCCCCTCTACAAGTGTCTAGTAACAGCTAAAAGGAAAACTAGAGTGTCAAAAAATATCAGGGATATAAAGCTTTTAAAAATGTTTGGCATGGTCTCTGTGACTAGCATGAAGGACATGAGGAAATTTTGAATTTATATCTGTGCACGTACACCACCATCCACGGGTTCAATGTTGGATTACAAGGTTGTTCACAACATGACTCGGGTTGAAGGTTGAGTCACAAGTTTGTTCACAACATTATTTTTCAAGTTCAAGGTGAGATTACAAGTTTGTTCACAACATGACTCCCGGGTTCAACATTGAGTCACTAGTTAGTTCACAATATAAATATCGGGTCCAATATTTGGTTACAAGGTCAAAGCATAAATCTCACAACAGGTTCAATGTTGGATAATAGGTTTGGTCATAACACGACTCTCAGGTTTAAGGTGGGGTCACGTTTGTTTATACTGTATTACAGTAAGTTGTATAAATTTTAATGGTTATTACTGTGGAAAAGAATGTGTTAACAATCTTTGAAACATTCGGGTATCGAACTCAGGACCCCCACATTACTAGTTATGTGATTTAACTATTTAGCTACCCGACCAATACACAAAAAATGGTAGTTTTACAACAATATAAAATTTCAACATCTTTTGGAAAACTCGCACAAGAACTCTTCATATCAAGGAGATGAAAAAAATGATTCAAGATAAAATATCAGAAATGTCACATGTATCCTTAATATCAAAGAATGATTGAAGAGCTCATGATCTTGATCTGAACAATTTGAATAATGCTCGGGATGTCTATGTTTTTGTCTCGGGCTCGTGATTCTGTCGATATTATGTCTTGTTTATTTTCTGTTTGTACTGAGATTCTTCGTGATGTGTTTTATACCATTCATTCCTGTTATGTAGGATGTTATCTACTTAGAGACTGGTGTGGAGGACGGCACCTACCCTTACACATGAACATTGATTGAAGCTGTCTGGTACATTATCAGTAGAGTACAGCGCACTGTACGCCCGATCAGAGAAGTTTGTCGAAAAAGTAGCAGTGAATAATAGGAAGGACATATTGTGTCACGGTGTTTGATAAAAGGTGTTGTTCCTCTGGAAACTTTTTTTGATCGTCTTCTCTGGGATAGCTGGAAATAACCTCTCTGAAATACAAGAATGGAACAAGTTCTCATTCTCAGCTGATCAGGTACAGGGTTAGATTAATTCTATTTCCTGGTCACTTAGCGGGGTTTTCATTGGAAGATGTTAGACTTCAAACATTTGTTATCAAACTAACGGTAACAAATATGTTATCCTATTAGCCATGTTAACTATCAGCAAATAATAAAGTTGGTTGGTTGATTTGTATATTGTTTAACGTCCTACTTGATGAAAATTGCTTCCGATAATGCTGGATGCACATTTATTTTCTCAGTTTTAACAATATTATTGGAATTTCAGGGACTTGTGTGAAGGAGGAGTGTTAGTGCGGAGAAGAATTTGTCTCGGCCCATCATGACCTGCTGGTGGAGGCTGGACACTTCAATAAACATTGCTGTGGTTTTCCTGGGGTGTACCAATCATTTGTAGTCATTATTTCCCACATGAAGAGTCAGAGGAGTATTCATTTTTCTAGTAATAAGTTGAGACTCTACAGAGCATGAAGGCAGATATTACAGTTACCTGCCTTAGACAATATGAATTGTAATATAGCACTTGCTAGTTATGTAATTTCAGATGATGCTGTTTGAATGCTTTTAGTCTCGTCACTAGTCACATTAAGACATTAGCTATAACTGCATATATTGCCTTTACATTAATTATCTGCATAGAACTAAACATTTAATAGTAGATTTCATGTAGTACTACATGACTCTCTAGGAATGCATTTTAGGTCACCTGAGTCACTCGAGTGACCTATTGGTATTGTTCTGCGTCCGTTGTCGTGCATCGTCCACCTACAATTGAACAAATTTTATACACCCGTCTTAGGACGGATCGTATTATGAACAGCAATGTGTACGTTTGTCAGTCCATTTGGGGGTTCCTGTTTCTATTTTTATTTTTCTATCAAGTATTAAACCGTTATTGTGTAGTTTCTTTATGGGTCACTCTTGATCATGTTTCAGCTTTGACTGATTTCAGTTTTCAAGTAAGGATTAAGTTATTTTACAGTTTTTGTTTTGGAACGAAAGATGTACGTGTAGGGGAATGGGTAGTTTATTCTAGGAGGGACCAAACTTGGCATGTAGTGTATATGTGTAAAACATTGAATATCATCTTCTTTAATGTTATCGATGGACACCACAATTATAAATTTCAAGATTCTGGGGTAAGGATTTGGGTATCAGAGTGGGACCTGAATAATATTTGTGATTTATTGTCTTTCACATATCAAAGTACCCTTACTACCGACAAATGCATATAGGAAAAACAAAAAATGTACAGTATACCAAAAATTGTAAATCTCACAACCATAGGTTACACATCAGGTGTGAGTCAATAATTCAATGCTCCTCTGTAAGGTTCAAGATCTAGGGCAGGGTTAATGTAGGAACATTGTTGTAGATTTCTTAGTCTTAGTCATATCTTTAACTAATAGGCCTTTCCTAAAACGTGAGTTATCTCTCTTTGTATTCTTACATTTAGTGTGAATATTTCCGGGTACATGTAGTTACACAATCAGACTGCTCATATATTTTAAGAGTTATATTAATATAGCATTATTAGTATAAATGCTGTTTAAAATCGAAAACAGTTGAAATCATTTGTACGAGAGAGTAAGAAAATGTTAATGGAAACAACAAAGAATTTCTTGATAGAGTTGGGTGTGATTTTTCGGGGTCTGGGGAATTTTGAAAATTGAATAGGAAATCACGACGGCATTCATTTGTTTACATATGTCTCCAATAACGACTGACATAATCATATTGCTCAAAAGATGATGGCAACTCATCAACTCAAATTTGGGGTTTTTACAAGGATCGACACGTCACGTGCATTGATCTTGCATATCATGGTACCTCCTCCCCCCTTCTAAAATGAATTTTTGAAAATATAAATTAGGAAATCAGTGTTCTCACTGTTTTACCAGGGCTAAAATTATCCCACCACTACCAATCAACTCTTTCAAAAATAAACCAGATTGCAATTTTGGGTAACTTTCTCCAAATTATTTTGTGTGGAAATCATTTGCACATGTGCAACATGAAGATTGGATGGTTAATATCAACTGATATGTTTAAAATGCACTAAAATAGGTAATTAAATAAATTAAAAAAAGCATTACTTTTGTTCAATATTGCTCGATTGATATAAATTATTTTCATAGACATGTGTGATCCCGTGGGGGGGGGGGGGTATAGTCCAAATGTACTCTCTGGGGGATAGGTAAGTTTAACCCCCAATAGAATGTCTTTGACGTCTCTATCTAATTCCCTCTTTTAGTCGTTTTAGCCCCCTTCAAATGTACTTGATTATGTATAGGTACATATAGTGTCATAACAGAAATTGCAATGGCAGATATAGATCCCCCTTTTCGCCACAAATTTACAAAATAATTCGAGTACAACTCCAAAATTGATATTTTACCCAAATGGCTGTATTTACAGGTACATACTTTTCCCAACTTATTTAATGTATTGCTATAAATTCAGGGGGTTCGACTATAGTTATTTTATTTTCAAAACATTGCATGTGTAAATGTCACTTTAAAGATGGTTTGTGACAATGAATTTCTTTATGGTTCTACTTGTATTTGAAACTGTATAAAGTTTGTGGACAGACAGCTGGAAATCTGTCAGTGGCCTCTCATTTACAACTTAGTACAGGCTTGGTTAAATTTTACTTGCCAATCGAAGGAGGTGGACATTTTCAGAATGCAGTGGTGTCAGTCCGACATACCTAGATGTACATCGTGGCATAACTTTCATCGCTGAATGTACTACATTAATATTGAACAAGTAACATCTGATATTTTATTATAAATCTGACTGCATTAAAACATGGGGTAAAAATCCTCAGGAAATGTATGCTATATATTGTGATATATACTAATTTCAGTCATAAAACACGTGAAATCCTGGAGGGGGGTAGTTAGAATAATCTAATTGCGTCTCAGGACAGGCCCGTCGTAGGAAATTGCATCACTTTAACGATAGAACATTCTAATGGGAAAGGGATGTCCTCTATTTACAACATTTATTTCTTTTATTCTTTTTTGCAAAGTTGGTTATTTTTACGTGTATGAAGGAAACATATGCATTGTGATTTTTTATTAACGTTAATATATTTGTTAGCTTGGTTGCTGTAAAATTATTCAGTAATATCTTTGCGGCCTTCTGCACCGTTGATAATGACGCTTCTCGAATATACTACCAGGAAGTCTTGAACTACTGTTATGCAAGCGCACTACCTTCCGGATCAAGGGAAGATAACTCATGTTTTCATATTGGCCTATACTCAGGTGACCGATGAGGCCTGTGAGTCTCCGGTTTACATGTTGTCATGAAACAGACAACAAGCTGGCTTACCAAACTTGTCTTGAAAAATACACTGAACAAAATTTTACTTTCCTGTCTGATTTCTGGTCATTCCAGCACTCATTGCCACCTTGGTTTTTCAGCTTTCTGGGCTTCAAACGATGGTGAGACAATGACTGCAGGATCATTTCCTGTCTCTTAAAAGCAGAAGTGGCCAGGATACCTTACCAACCGATCCATTTTTAGGGATGGTGTTTTGTATCGAGCTGGTAATTTTTGTCTTCTCTTTTTAGCTCACCTAGTCTATAAGCACTGATTATTCCTTGTCTGTTGTCTGTCTGTCCGTCTGTAAACTTTACATATTTTCAACTTCTTTAGTAACACTTAGTCCAATTCCAACAACACTTAATACAAAGCATCCTTACGTAAAAACCTTCAAAATTAATCAAATGAGGGGACCCAACCCTTCAAAGGGCAGATTCAAGAAAACGTAAAAGATAGGATGGAGTCCTCTATAAATATTTTACTTGCGAACCACTGAGAAAGAAAAGAAGAAATTTGTATAACTGACATAAGGGGTTTCTTGGCTTATTTTGGTGTATCATTACCGGACCCTTTCACAGTCCATTAAATCACTCATATGTATCCCTCCTCTATTTCAGTAGAGACATATTTATTGTTTTTGTCCTTTTTATCCGTCCGACTGTCTGTCACAAAATGTTGTGAACGCTTCTTTACCTATATGGCTTATTGGATAGACTTGAAACTTTGTAAAATGCTTCATTGCCATATGTACATGTGCATATTGTGCAAGGGATGATACAATTATTTCCGTAAAAGTTATAGTGGATATAAGAGGGGTGGGTGATATAAAAAAAAAAGGCGTGTGAACACTTCTGCTCCTATATGGCTTATCCAATAATTTTGAAACTTTTTTTAACAAGACTTCATTGCCATTTGCAGATGTGCATATTGTAGGGACAGGATGATCCAATTGTTTTCTCAAATCAGCATTCCTCCGAAAACTATGCTAATCCATGCAAAAATTCCTGATTAATGTTAAATATGTATGAAGCCTCACTTTCATAATTAACGATAGTAATCCTTCGATATTTTATATATAGAATATGTATCCATATGCTTATATTTTAAATTCGTTTTGGGTTGATTAGATCCTTCATCGAGTGGTTTAGAGCGTGTCGATTGTTTACTTGGATAGTATGTTTATTTGTCAGTTTTTCTTATCACGTTTTGTCTGCCCATCTGTCTGTCCGTAAGCTCACTTTTACATTTTCATCTTCTTTAGAACCAGTGGGTTAATTTCAAGCAATTTTGGTACAGATTATCCTTGGGTGAAGGGCATTCAAATTGTTCAAATAAAGAGCCAACTCCCCAGGAAAGGGGAGATAATCACGAAAAGGCAAAAGTATGGTGAGGTCATTTAAAAGTCTTTCTAAGAAGTATTGGACACACAAGTTGAAATTGACTTGTAAACTTCGCGACATAATGCAGATTCAAGTTTGTTAAAATCATTGACCCCGAAGGGTATGTTGGGACCACAATAGGGGATCAAAGTTCTTCATGCAAATATTTAAAGCACAACTTTAAAAATCCTCTCAAGAATCGCTGGATGAGAAAAGTTGAAATTTTCATGTGAAAGCTTCCTGATATAGTGTAGATGATTCGAACTTTTTGAAGTCATGGCTCCAGAGGGTAGGGTGGGGTAATGTTAGGGCATCAAAGTTTTACATTCGATTACATAGGGTAAACCTTTTAAAATTATCTTTGCAGGAACCACCGGGTCAGTAAAATGGGAAATTTACATGAAAGCTTTATGACATAAAGAAATGATAAAGTACACTGAAGATCGTTCAAGTCATAGTTCTCATGTCCTCAAGTTTGGGGTCACAATAAGGGATCAAAGTTATTTGTGGGAATATGTAGGGTAATCCTTTTAAGGTAGCTCCATCCCCATGTGACTTATTAATATTGATGGTTAAAAGTGGGAAAACATTAATTTCCACTCAATACAGTTTAATTTACTTAATAACCAAAGAAAATGTGTATGTCTATGGCCAGGGGTCCGTGTTTGCCCTATTATTTAGTTTGTATTGTTATCTTCACCTTTCATGTTGCCACCTTTTAACATGCGTAAAGAGAAGAATACATCAACATCAGAAAATCACACATTTTCGTTAAACAGAATAATGAAAATAGATAAAAACTTGTTTAAATGACAAAATTTAACTAACAACAGATTTAAATAAAACTGCTAATTCATAAATATGTATAGATTAATTGTGGATATCAGGGAAACTGATGTATAATAGACATCCAGTAGAGGAAATTCCAGCAAAGGAGTTATTGCCCTTGACAACATTTTTTAAAACCATAAATAATTAATTATCTATGGGGATTATAAACTTTTTCAGTATTAATAGTTTTCCAGATTTGTTATCATCCAGTTAATAAAATTCCTTAGAAAGATATAGTTCTACCATGTGCTAAGTTTAATTTATTAAGATGTTTGCAAAATACCTATGACATCTCATGAGGATCGATCAACCTTAAGGTGGCTCAATAAACGTTGAAAAAGTACAGTATCTTAGATCAGTACAAAATGATTTAATCATGAAAGATAGATATATGTAATATGTACCCGTACGAAAATTAGCTCACGTAATTTGTAAAATTTCCTGGCGTACCCATAATTCTGAAAGTCCTGGTAGATTTTTAACAGCAAATCCTATGGAAAATACTGGCGTACCTGAGGCGTACTCCTGGCGTAATTTAGCTTGAATTATGCAAATTAGTACGTCTAGATTAAGAAGTACGCCTTTAAAAAGAAAATACGCCTCAACTAGGAAATACGTCTCTAGCGAAAATACACCCGTACAAAAACCCTCCAATTGTAGAAAGTACGCCTCAATTAGGAAATACGTCTTTAGCGAAAATACGCCTCATCAACAGCCAAGGCAAAAAAATTACATTAGGAGTCTAGTTGTGACCTGCATATTTAGCAACTCCTATAACGGAATACAAGATTGAAAAAATAATGAACACAATAACTGACAGGTATTTGAAAATTGGAACTGTATTTAACAATACATAATTATGCCTGTGTAACAGCTTAAATTTTTCATCAGTTGACAAGTCCATTAATTATAATCACATAACTAACAAAGGAGATTGTACAGATGTACAGTAGTTTTAAATATTTCTAATGTTTATACATAATATATGTAATATGTAGTTCAATAAGTAATTAACACAAATTCATAATAATCCTAAGGATGCAAAAAAAAATTTTAAATGATAAAAAATAGACACATTATACATGTGATATTAAAATTTAAATACACTTCATGGAGTAGAGTTGAATTTTTTTCCAATGATTTGTCAGTTTATGTCCCATAGAGTAAATTTGTTAAAGGTTAATTACAAGGGGGTGCTATATCTGTAACAATTTTTGGACATTATATGAAACTTACAACAGTTATCATGTAATATTTCACAAATTGACAATTATACCAATTTGAAATAGAAAGATAAAAAATTATATCAGCCCATCGATGTGCATCCATCCCCCCGACCCCACCCCCATGTGTATAGATATGTAAAAAGCAAAATAACATAACAGATTAATTTCTGACAAAGATTTGAATTTAGGTTATAAACATAATCAAAATGAAATTATACAATTAAAATCAGAGCTTAATTAATATTTTAAAACAATATATCATGATGACTAGAAATAAACTGTAATAAGATTACTGTTAAGCACTATGGTAATTCCGAACCACAGCAAATACTATATATATATATATATACTCTCCTTTGAATCCACAAATCATCAAACACTGAATCTTTGAGAAAAGACCATAGGCTAAGAGTGTTGAGATTTTGAATAGCACAGTCATCATTATTAGAGCAGTTGATTAAAAATAAATCTCAAAGAATTATATTCGAAATTTTGTTATTTGGCACAAGCACACAAGGATGACAGTGGGGTTCTTTCGAGTTGCTTACTGGCACAGGCTTATTTTAACTGCAAGACACTGAGGTGTTCCTGACAGAGGTTAACACATCTTGACCATTAAGTACAACTGAGTTATTGTATGGCACAGACACACGAGTATAGCAGGGTTCTTTCAAGTTGCTGACTGGTACAGGTGTGTTGCTGATTGATGTAGTAGTCTTAAGCATACTGCTAGGTCCAGAAGTGTTCCCGACGAGTACTGGAACATTCGAACTGCAGGACTCGGGCACGTAATTACTGCTGGATTCTACATTCTTGCATTTGCAAAGATTGCTGGTTTGAGTTTATTATTGCTTCTTTATTTCTTCTTGTTTTCGGCTTGAATTTCTGTTGAATAATGATGAAAATATAAGAAATGTCGGTAAACTTTTCTGAATATATTGGGTTTAAAACCTAACGATACTTTCTTATGCAGAAAAAAATGTAAAGAATGCATTATCTATCTAGATACATTTGTTTACATAAACTTAAGATCATCTAACGTCTGTTTCTACTTTCACAACTAATTAATTTGCAATTCCTTGCCCCGCCCCCCGATTGTGTA